>NC_081408.1:271939403-272239403 GCF_030272615.1 Cryptomeria japonica
TGTGTCGTACGGGGTTGTAGGACACAATATGACCCCTAACGACATGATTTGGTGTCTTAAGGGATCATATGGTGTTGTTAGGGGTCATATGGTGTCCATAGGGGTCATGTGGTGTCTTGGGACACCATAGGACCCCTTAAGACACAATATGACCCCTTAGGACACAATATGACCCAAAGCGACCCAATATGGTGTCATTAGGGGTCATATGGTGTCCTAAGAGGTCATAAGAATTCATGGGACACCATTTGACCCCTATGGACACCATATGACCCCAAACGACACCATCGGACCCCTTAAGACACCAAATCATGTTGTTAGGGGTCATATTATGTCCTAAGGGGTCCTATGGTGTCCTAAGACACCATATGATCCCTATGGACACCATATGACCCCTAACAACACCATAGGACCCCTTAAGACACCAAATCATGTCGTTAGGGGTCATATTGTGTCTTACGGGGTCATAGGACACAATATGACCCCTAACGACACAATTTGGTCTCCTAAGGGGTGTTATGGTGTCACAAGATACCATATGATCCCTAATGACACCATAGGACCCCTTAAGACACCAAATCATAACATTAGGGGTCATATTATGTCTTACGGGGTCGTAGGACACAATATGACCCCTAACAACATGATTTGGTGTCTTAAGGGGTCTGATTGTGTCGTTAGGGGTCATATGGTGTCCCATGAACCCTTATGACCTCTTAGGACACCATATGGCCCCTAATGACACCATATTAGGTCGCTTTGATTCATATTATGTCATTAGGGGTCATATTGTGTCTTAAGGGGTCCTATGGTGTCCCAAGACACCATATGACCCCTAACGACACCATATGACCCCTTAAGACACCAGATCATGTCGTTAGGGGTCATATTGTGTCCTATGACCCCGTACGACACAATATGATCCCTAATGATATTATTTGGTGTCTTAAGGGGTCCTATGGTGTCGTTAGGGGTCATATGGTGTCCATAGGGGTCATATGGTGTCCCATGAACCATTATGACCTCTTAGGACACCATATGACCCCTAATGACACCATATTGGGTCGGTTTGGGTCATATTGTGTCATTAGGGGTCATATTGTGTCTTAAGAGGTCGTATGGTGTCCTGAGACACTATATGACCCCTATGGACACCATATGACCCCTAACGACACCATAGGACCCCTTACGACACCAAATCATGTCAGTAGGGATCATATTGTGTCGTACGGGGTCGTAGGACACAATATGACCCCTAGCGACATGATTTGGTGTCTTAAGGGGTCCTATGGTGTCTTTAGGGGTCATATGGTGTCCATACATGTCATATGGTGTTTTGGGACACCATAGGACCCCTGAAGACACAATATGACCCCTTAGGATACATTATGACCCAAAGCGACCTAATATTGTGTCATTAGGGGTCATATGGTGTCCTAAGAGGTCATAAGGGTTCATGGGACACCATATGACCCCTATGGACACCATATGACCCCTAACGACACCATCGGACCCCTTAAGACACCAAATGATGTCATTAGGGGTCATATTGTGTCTCTCTCTCTCCCTCTGTCCCTCTCCTCCTCTCTCTCTCTCTCTCTCTCTCTCTCTCCCTCTCATCCTCTCTCTCTCTCTCTCTCTCTCGCTTTCTCCCTCTCCTCCTCTATCTCTCTATCTCTATCTCTCTCCCTCTCCTCCTCTCTCTCTCTCTCTCTCCCTCTCTCTCTCTCTCTCTCCCTCTCCTCCTCTCTCTCTCTCT
The DNA here is from genome assembly GCF_030272615.1 of Cryptomeria japonica. Classification (NCBI taxonomy): domain Eukaryota; kingdom Viridiplantae; phylum Streptophyta; class Pinopsida; order Cupressales; family Cupressaceae; genus Cryptomeria; species Cryptomeria japonica. The sequence goes on from NC_081408.1 coordinate 271,941,163, forward strand.
CTCTCTCTCTCTCTCCCTCTCCTCCTCTCTCTCTATCTCTCTCTCTCTCCCTCTCCTCTCTCTCTCTCTCTCTCTCTCTCCCTCTCTCTCTCTCTCTCTCTCTCTCCCTCTCTCTCTCTCTCTCTCTCTCCCTCTCCTCTCTCTCTCTCTCTCTCCCTCCCTCTCTCCCTCTCCTCTCTCTCTCTCTCTCCCTCTCTCCCTCTCCTCCTCTCTCTCTCTCTCTATCTCTCTCTCTCTCCCTCTCCTCCTCTCTCTCTCTCTCTCTCCCTCTCTCTCTCTCTCTCTCTCTCTCTCTCTCTCTCTCTCTCCCTCTCCTCCTCTCTCTCTCTCCCCCTCTCTCTCTCTCTCCGTCTCTCCCTCTCCTCCTCTCTCTCTCTCTCTCTCTCTCTCTCTCTCTCTCTCTCTCTCTCTCTCTCTCTCTCTCTCTCTCTCTCTCCCTCTCCTCCTTTCTCTCTCTCTAAAATATGACCAATAAAATCTGATATCTGATTTAATCGGATATCGGATTTCTGGCATGTGGCAGTTTAGTTCGTAAATGGCAGCAACGGGAATTTTTTTTGGGGACCACATATTTTTGTACTAAAATCAGATATCAGATTTTATCAAATATCCAATTTTGGTACTAAAAACCAAAAAAAAAAAGGGTTTGTGGGCCATTCTGTTGATTCCAAGGGCCGACAGTCTGGGTCCTATGTTTTCTGTCGATGATCACGGGGTTGCAGACAGCTAGAGACAAATTAGTGCTTTTGGGAGATTCTTAAAGTGAAAACTTACATTGTCAATCACGAAGGAGCATATATGTGGAGGGAAATGGGGAGTAGTAGTCGTCAAAATTCTAAACGTAAAAGAAAACTTTCAAATGACCAAGTTGAAGTGTATAGAGAAAGAGATAGAGAATGTCATAGGAGGAGAAGACAAGGTATGTTAAATATTGCTAATGTTACTTCAACTGAAGAGGAAATTGAAATTGAAAATGTGCCACAAGTTATTGAAAATGAAAATGTAGATTTTTAAAGTGAAAATATTGAAAATGTTGAAAGTGATAATAAAAATGCTCAACATGTGGAAAATGTGCCACAAGTTATTGAAAATGAAAATGTAGATTTTGAAAGTGAAAATATTGAAAATTTTGAAAATGTTGAAAGTGATAATGAAAATGCTCAACATGTGGACAATGTGCCACAAGTTATTGAAAATGAAAATGTAGATTTTGAAAGTGAAAATATTGAAAATTTTGAACATCTTGAAAGTGATAATGAAAATGCTCAACATGTGGAAAATTTTGACATAGGAGGTGAAAATGTGGAAAACTTTAACATTGAAGGTGGAATTGCCTCACCAAGTGAACCATATGTAACACCTAATTACTTTAGAAATGAAGACCCTCTCATGGATGAAAGACAAATTCCAAATCCAAGACCTTCAAGAACCCCAAAATGGTTATTTGAAATCGATGAGAACATTGTTGCGAATCTTGAAGGCAAGAGGTCAACAAGAACCGTTCGGTTGTGGGCTACAAAACTTTTCAACCAAAATTTTAGCAATAAGACATTGACCGAGCAATGCCAACTCTTTGTTCAATTGCTAAAGATGATAAATATGAGACCATTGCTAAACAAATTGAAGATTCGTATGAACAAGAAAACGGAGAGAAATTCTATTATTGCAAAAAATCTATTTGATGCTCTCAATTCTATTGGAAAGAATACCAAAGAAAGAGATAAGAGAGCCGCTCGAAGAGTGATTAAAACCTCCTTAGTAAGCCATCAATTGAGGAAGGCTCGTCAAATGAGACAAACTTGTGTTGATTTTAACATAAACCGTAAAACTTTGGATAGAGCACTTGCACGAAGACAAAGACTTGACGATCCACTTCAACAAGATACATGGGCATTTGGTGGGAGGCTTCCACGTGTTGATAGGAAGTTGACTGACAATGTGAAGGAAGAGATTCAACAATTTTGGCACTCTAATTCTAGAGTGTCACTATTCATTCAATCATATTTGCATTCAATTACCTTTCCCTTGTCTCCAATTGCACTACTAGATCCTAGATCACACTGCACCACACTTGTGCTGCTTGTGCCCTACAAGAGTAAAATAAGATATACATGCAAGTTACTACATAATCTAATTAATACAAATATAAGGGATGAGCATGTATGTACAATAAAATACAAACGACTAGGTGCAATAATATATGTACCATCAAGCTATTGAGGCCAAATGAAATGGCCGACAAGGTGCCCTCCTGAATCTGTCTCAACTCATCCTCGATCATCAACTGTTAAATAGACCATGTAAATAAAAATTAGTACTTAATATTATCTAATTTATAAATATTTAATTAAAATATAACATGAACTGTGAAAACACAAATCTTACCAATACATCATCAATGTATGATGATGGTGCCTCCTCGCCTCTAGCATGTGAGGACTACCCAGGGTATCCTCTAGTCTGTGTAATAACCTCTGGTGCATCATGCATCTCATGCACCTCGTAATCTGCACTGTCCACAGTAGGATCAACGGGCTGTCCAACTAGACCCGAGCATACGTGCCCACACATGACATAACTATGTGGCACGCATATGTGTGGAGCCGAGGATGACGTGTCAGCACCACCCGATGCACCACTACCATCAAAAGTAGGCTGAGCTACTGACGCAACCTAAGAAACCAAAAGGCTACTCAAAGAGTGAATAGCCGATATGGTCCATGAAGCCGCCTCACAAATGATATCAGGATGTTGAACTGTAGGTGGGGGATCAACAGGAGGAGGGGGGACATATGGGCCCTGGACTACTCTGACTGCCCCAGGTCTATTTTGGGGCACACCTAAACCTACACCCTGGAAAGGTTGGATGTCAAAGTAGTTCACATGTTTCTGTAAAACAAACTCAGCATACAATTTTTTTATGAAATAGAAGGGGATATCAAGATTGTTGTTGGGTGGTTTGTCGAAAACCATCCACCAATGATCCCAAAAGTTTTTCACAATCCCATCATTTGTGCACCATTTGATAGAAAGTTTTGTTTTTTTTGGGATCTACAGGCTGACCAATACGGGGATTGACAAACAATGAGGCAATTTCGGCTTTGGATATCTCAAGATCCTTGATATCCTTATACGGCAACCATCTACATATTTTTCCTTCATAGAATCTCACCACAAAAGGGCGGCATCGTGCTCCTCAGTCATGGTTTCCATACTTTTTACGATCGATGTGAGAGGATCAAACAATGGGTTTAGATGAGGGATCCTATGATATACTTCTGCAATCCCCCTCAATTCATTCAAATTTTGTGCAATCAAATCTTGAATTGAGGGGGGGTTTGGCAAATGAGGGTTTGGTTGTTGTAGTTGTGGTTGGTCAGTGTTTTCATTGTTATCTCCCATTTTTAACCTAATTGAATGTAAACAATTAAATTTAGTTAACAAATTTAAACAATTAGGTATTTGATTTTTAAAAAACCTAGTTTTCATGAAAAAAAACCATATTTTCAATGAAAAATCAAATAAACATTCACAAAAAATACAAAAAATGAATGAAAATGATTCAAAACGACAAAATTCTTACCTCTAAATCAAATTTTTAGCAATTTTTTGTCAAAAAACTGGATATCGGATTTTGACAAATTCGCGCGACCCGTGAGTTAAAAATGACTCACGGGACTGTCGCTGTCTAAATATAAAAGTCTCAGAAAATTGGATATCCGATTTCAACACTTAAATTATTTTTAAATAACATATATAGTATAATAATATATTATATAATATATAATACGTATTGTATTATATTATATATATTATAATATAATATAATATAATATAATATTATATTATATTATATTATATTATATTATATTATATATTATATTATATTATATTATATATAATATAATATAATATAATATTATATTATATATAATATAATACAATATTATATAATATATAATATAATATAATATTATATTATATAATATAATACTATGTTATATTATAATATAATATAATATAATATAATATTATATAATATTATGTTATATTATATTATAATATAATATAATATAATATTATATTATATTATATTATAATATATAATATTATATTATATAATAATATATAATATAATACAATATTATATAATATATAATATAATTTAATATTATATTATATAATATAATATTGTATTATATTATATTATATATAATATTTTATTATATTATATATAATATAATACGTATTATATAATACGTAACATATAATATATATTTTAAATTAAAATTACAAATAAAAATCGGATATCCAATTTTATCCGATATCCGATTTGCATAGGTAATTACCAGGCCAAGGTGTACTGACACCCAAGCCAAGCAAAAAGTCAACACGGATTTTTGCATTTTTAGGCGAGTGAGGAAGGCTATTTTTTTCACATCGCCACTTTTTGGCCCCCCTTGATCCTGCACTAACCCTATTGTTGAAGTTTTGAACTAGTGCATGCGTGGGTTGGTACATGCTATGATTTATAGTTAATATTTTGTCATTATGAAGAAATTTGAGACATTTATGAATAGTAGATGGGATCGCTTTCATGGACGAGAACCAAGGATGTGAATATATTATTAGAACAGTTTCAAAAAGTAGAATTGAGAAGCGGATATATTTTATCATTTATATGTATCAATATACAATGTGGTAATTGGTCCCATTTGTTTTGTATCAAACAAATTAAGGTAATTAATTACTTTACAAAACACCCAATGAATTAGGTATTTTATGAAGAAAGGCACGTCTACTTTTTTGGTCCTATCACCTATTTGATCTTATAATCTATCTTTGTAATAGAAAAAAAAAGACTATTTAATATACTTTTGATATGATAATCGACAACTTACCCTCTTTTTTAGTCCCTTTGGTGGGCTTGTTTTTTCCAGAAATTACAATGGTTTTTCTTTTTTTTTATATTCAAAATGATGAAATTTTATGAATTTGATCAATATATCATACACATGTATATTGGAACGAATCACGAGAGTATGTCTTTGATCTTTGCAGTCATATATAGTGGGCCATTAGGTGTTTCAATAGTCTCACTAGGATCAAAGGTAATGCATACTGCATAGGTCCTTAGGAGGTACATGTTTATCAATAAGATTCACCACATTATTAGACTAAAGGCCAAGGTCATTAGAAGAAAATTCAAGATTATCAGACTCAATTAGAGAACAGGATTAGACTCAATTAGATCAACGACTTAAGGTGGATTTCAGCTCGAATGTGGGAAGTAAACACATTTTTGAGAACTTCGCCCAGAATTGAACGTTTTACATTTAATTAGATATAATTAAGTCTATAAAGCTCTATTTTAGGAGGAAGTTGAAAATGATTAAATAGACTTAAAAAATAGTCCGAAAAAGTGACTCTAGTGTGGTGATGTGCCTGAAAAATGGCAAAAGTCATGGGACCCACGACAACTGACAACAGATACCATCGTCCCTTGGATGAGCACAAATCAACGACTTAGGGTGGATTTCGGCCCGAATGTGGGAAGTAAACACATTTGTGAGAACTCCACCTAGAATTGAACATTTTACATTTAGTTAAATATAATAAGTCTATAAAGCTCTATTTCAGACGAAAGTTGAAAATGATTAAATAGAATTAAAAAAAGTTTCGAAAAGTGACTCGAGTGTGGTGACGTACCCAAAAAATGGCAAAAGTCATGGGACCCATGACAATTGACAACAGATACCATCATCCGTTGGATGAGCACAGACCAACGACTTAGGGTGGATTTCAGCCCGAATGTGGGAAGTAAACACATTTGTGAGAACTTTGCCTGGAATTGAACATTTTACATTTAATCAAATATAATTAAGTTTATAAATCTCTATTTCAAGTAGAAGTTGAAGGATTAAAAAGTCTTAAAAAATAGTGCAGAAAAGTGACTCGAGTGTGGTGACATTCCCAAAAAATGGCAAAAGTCATGGGACCCATGACAACTAACAACAGATACCATCATCCATTGGATGAGCATATTTCAGGCGGAAGTTGAAGGATTAAAAAGACTTTAAAAACAGTCCGAAACAGTGAGTCGAGTGTGGTGACATGCCTAAAAAATGGCAAAAGTCATGGTACCCACAACAACTGACAACAGAAACCATCATCCGTTGGATGAGCATAGATCAACAACTTAGTGTGGATTTCGGCTCGAATGTGGAATTGAACACATTTGTGAGAACTTCGACTGGAATTGAAAGTTTTACATTTAATGTCCTCAGAATTTAGACTGAAGCAATGAATGTTTTGTCCTTCGGCAGTGAATAGATATTAATAATAATTAATAAAATTACAACAACCTTTTAGATATTTTGCCATTTAGGTATTACTTTTTTACTTTTCAATGTTTTCAAAATAAGTGACTCATAAATCATAATCATATTTCATTTCATGGACAAATCAGTAAATCAAGGGAGATTCAGAAACAACTACTAGATTGAGGAATGCAAGTTCCAACAGAGACTATCTACGCCAATCTAGTGAAATAGAAATTTTGGGTAAAGTCTAGAGCACCTACATCCCACCTTTTTTACTTTTTTTAATCTCATGGTTCAATTTGAGGGTTAGCATTTTTAGGCTTGTATCTAGCATTATTTTGAATTATTAACAATAACAGCGATGGGGAAAATGGGAAGCAGTAGTTCAACAGAAAGCCAAGTGAAAAAAATAATGTACCTAAACGAATTGGTTAAAACACCATGTTTCACTAATGAATACTGTGATATTTATGACCCTTCTATCCATGGTGAAAAGAATATCATAGATATTAGATATGCATTGTCTAGTAAGGTGACATATGGCAAAATTTACTGTTTTCAACACAATGTTAAAACAAAGAACAAATAAAATCGCATCGTGGGATGATGGGTTGGGAAGCATGGTGTTACCTAAAGTATTCCCTTGCCCTGATTTTATCATGGCCTGCATCTAAAATTATGATGAAGATAAAAAAACAATTGACAATAAAAATACAAAAGAGGAAATTCTATCCATAAATGTGGGAGAATCTGCTTGTTTGTTGAACCTAGGGTTTGAAGCACAAAACTCAAACGTCCACATTAACCTAGGAAAGCTAGAAAAAAATTATGAGAGTCTCGATCAAGGTCGTAGAGATTAATTTATCAGAGCTCTAATAATGCATGGTACTCCATTGGATCAAAATCATAAGTCTCCTTATGATTCTAACATTTTTGTTCCATGGGTTCGAGATACTATTTCCTTGCTGACATTTTTCTTGGGATTGGAAAATGATAAGGAAGTGGGTGCTAGCCTTCTTGAAATGATTTTAAATATCCATTGTGTAACTCAGCCAGTAAGATATAATTTTGTTGAGCACCTTATTCAATCTATGCAAAAACAATTACTAATGATAAAAAAAGGTTCCTGTAAGACATTTAGGTTCTCATCCTACTTGTGCTATCTCCTTCTATCCAAGTATTGTGCAATATTTGAGACCAACAATCTTCACATTGTGAACTATAATATTGATGAGAAGACTTGGAACAGAACAGAGTGACCAATATATGAATGGACACCAAAGATAAGGATGCATGATAACATAAAGAACTACAACCATTTTGTAGACTTATTTTTGGCACCAATGTATAATGAAATTACAAGCACTCTAATGCCTAGATTGCCTATGTCTTGTAGAGATTGCACTCAACTCAGAAGTCAAATACAATTGTCTGACTAGTTCTTCATGGAAGAATACACTGTGTTAAGGTTTTACGGATCAGTAGTAAAACCATACAGACTTCCAATATATGTGACAGAGAGGGTATTTATATTGGAATATGTACGGAAGTTTGAGAGCACAGATAGGCACTTCCATGGTTAGCAAAAGAAGAGCATATTTCCTTCCTTGCCTTTCTCATGTCAAGGGTTCACATTTGAGAAAAAAGAATTCAATGTGGCACATGATTTTTTGATAGTTTTTTAGATTTGGTGATGAGGGTCTCTGGTAGTATGATCCAATTGGTGTAGTTCAAGCAAGGTTTAAGAAAAATGGGAACTCTTCAGTGTTATGTCAACATGAAAGTAAACCATTGCTAGAAAATCTTAGAAACATGGACTCCTGGGATGAGGTAAAAAAAGAGATGGAGAAAATTGCCATTGACAATAACATTTCAATAGAAGAAATATCATCACAAATTATGGCATTGCACACGCAAAGGACAACAGAGGAGGGTCAGGGCATCTCCTACAATTTTTACGAAAATTTTTCTAATCCACCTAACAAATCTATTCCCAAAACATTTCTGCAAGAATGTAAAGAAATTTATTAGACTCAAACCAAAATAAATGGTTTTTGGACTATGAGGAAGAATCTCGGTGAACCAAAGACCAGTGTAGAATTTGAGTCCATTGACGATGATGAAGAGTTTAGAAAATTGTGGAATATGGAGCATCCCACAATAGCATATGATAGGAGTGAAGATGATAATGAGTATGAGGTTGAGCCCACTCCAACAACTACTACAGTCCCTAAAATATTAGGTGGAGTCAATGAGTTCATGACAAAAAAATATAGCAAAGGGGCAAACATTATGGAAAAAATGGGTTTTGAAGGTGGTGGTATAGGTCCCAGAGGAGAAGGCATTTGGTATCCACTTGAGGTACAACTTCCATCAAATTCAAAATCAAAAGCTCCTGCTAAACCAATCATTGGACTTGATTCTTCAGATTCATCACGGAAAGGTACTACTCATTAACCTCAAGGTCCACCTGCATTTGTTTCAAGTTCAAATCCACAACCACCACCACATCATGGTATTCCCATTAGTGGTGAATCAAGTGCCGCTGCCACTAGTGAGGAATCTGGGGATAGTATTCCTATTAGTGTTCAGTCAAGTGCCATTGTGATTAGTGGGGTTGGCATGGGTACTGCTACTGATACTAGTTGTCTCGGTGTTGGACAAGGGAAACAACAAAATATATCTCACAAGAGGCCACTAGTGGTAGATACTCATACTATTCAAAATCCTATTTCAAGTGCCACTGACACTACAAATCTATCATTTGCAGCTTCAGATCAGACCCCTCAAAAGACTATTAAAACTACACATGAAAGTGATAGTGAGACATGATCAGGAATGGTTGTTGGTAATCCTAGTAATGCATTAGTTAAAATGATAGGCATAGGTGGAACTAAAGCCTCTGCTATTCCTATTTCACCTTTCAAACATTCAATTGCATCAGCAAGCCCATATTTTCAATTTTGTTATTATTATGAAAAATTTGAACATACAACAAATACAAATAAAGAAAAAAAAAAGAGCATTTCATAGGGTTGCCCTGACTGTAGTTTTAGAAGAACAACCTGTAAGGAACATGATATTTCCAACATATGACCCACACAAAGATATGATGGAGTTCATGGTTGTTATGCCCCCAACTAAAGATAAAAATCCACCACACAGGCAGATGTATCCCTCTGAATTTCAAGTTATCACCCTCCAAATGGATTTTTCTAAAGTACATAATGCAGACAAAATTAGTGTGTCAAAAAGGACTAACAAAGTGGTCTACACTTCATTGCTAAAGGTGGAGAGAGAAAGGGGGATGACCCTTTGGTGAAATGGTGGGGCTTCTTTCCTATAGTGCTTATAGCCTAGGTTCAAACCCCCATGGGTTCATCTCTAGTGTGTTAAAAATGGAGTACTCTTACCCTGGGGAGAACCTTGGAGAAATAGTGAGGCTTCTTTCCTATAGTGCTTACATCCTTGGTTCAAACCCTTTTAAAATCATTAATATTATGAATATGCATAGAAAAATGGCTCTGCAACGAGAAACTGATGCATTGCATCGACACTCTTTTTCAGGCATTCCCATCTTATGCAAGGAATTTACAGAGGCAATGTAAATTAGTTTGCTGTTTTGGCTAATATCTCTGGGACTAAAGAACCTGGCAGGGGTTTATCATGGACTTACGATCAAGAAGCATTCTTTGCAAAAACTAAATATTTTCTGGCTGATACGGTTACGGCTCCCCCTCCTCTTTGCAAGGGCTAGGATTGGGCTAGGCATCTAGTGAGCCATAGAAACAATAGAGCACTTGGGCTACCAAACACAAGCAGAATCCCAATCATTGTCAGGAGGAGGGTTTTGTAAAACCTAACCAGTCAAAGATTTCCTCTGCTCATCATATTTCTCCTCCTTGGAGATCCGTGGGTAAATTATCAAAGAAAATGGCACCCTCGAGCTATCACTCTTTCATGAATAATCACAATTTAAAGGAGGGTAACCATCCTAAGCCAAATTTACCTTCAAATCCTCCAGCTAACCCTAATGGCTTGGTCATTGAAATTGATACCCACACTCAAGTTAGGTATCAAATGCATTGCAATGATCGAATGATCTTTGCTCGATGGAATGGTTGGGGGATCCCGTCTGATCAAATTGCTAATTAGTTGTCGACTTCTCTCTATAACCAGGTAAAAATTGATATCCTTCTAGATAATTTATTAGCTATTGAATATGGTAATCAGAGTTTGAGAAATTCTTTGCTAAACGGAGGCATATTAACATTCAAAGGTCTAGGGTTTGATTGTTGGGAATGGCAACCCCTCTTTCTTGCTTCTCAACTCAACTCCTGCATGGTTAATAGAGCAATCTCACTAGATAAATTCCCTGTAGAATTGCAAAATAATGAGTTTTTAAGAATAATAGGTAATAAAATAGGCAAATTTGTAGAAGTTAAAAAATAAGCTCTAAGCTTCTTTAACCAGCTTCTGATTGTTAATATGAATATTAACATTAAATCTTTAGAGCCCATAACAGTGAAATGTGATAATTTCTGCTTAACTCTCAAAATGCCCTTTTATAATGGCTCTTTTCAAGATACTATGCCAAGGAAGATCCACTCTGAGAAACCTTTCCCTGAATCGGTCCTCAAATCCAATAGCATCCCATTCATATTTGTGGAAGGAGGGGGTTTTACCTTTGAAGGCTTTAAGTCTTGTATTAACCCTAATCGTCTCACCACGGACCTATGTCCTCATAGTTCCCCTGCTAAGATTTCCCACCCCCCTCTTCCTCCATTGCCAACTAGTTATCCACCCATAGCTGACTCATTTCATAAGGATCAAGACTTGGAAGAAGGTGAAATCAGTGAGGGGATCCCTCTAAAAGAGTAGCTTGGTCTGAATAATTTGCCATCATATAATCTTCTCATCCCTTCAGAAAGGCTGAGCCCATCGAGGTCTTCCCCTTTTATGGAACTCGCCTCCTCCTTTGCGCAATCAAAGAGGGATAGACTTCCCCTGATTCCATGAATGACATCCATGCAGGGTCAACCAATCTCTCATGTCTCAAGAATGGAGGCCTTGGAGAAGACAGAGGTCAACCCTCCATCTTTGATTGCTGATCCAAACTCAATTGTAGAATCTGAGAGTGATCGAGTTGCTAGGGAAGTTAACATCATAGCCAATTATGTAGGGGAGGAAGTAGTAAATGACCTAATGGATCAATTGGTTGATGAAATTTGTGATGATGAGGAATTGGAAAGACAAAGGGATATCTATGTCAGAAATCTTGTGGATATTGCCAGAGTTGACTTAGAAATAGATGAACTTTTTATAGAATTAGACAACTTAGAAAATGATAACCCAAACACTCTAGGCATTCTCAGCACTAAAAGAAGTAAATATTTTCCTGACTGTGCTAAAACCAGTAAGAAATGAGGTAGGAGATCCCTTACTAAACTAAGATCAAAGGATGGAGAAGCAAGGGGTCAGTCCAAATTATCTAATCTTTTTAATGCAAGGGAGGGGAAGTTCCTCTCCACAGAGCCATGGAAATCATAACATGGAATGTTAGGGGTCTGAATGCCCCTAAAAAATAGCGCATCTTAAAGCATTGCATCTCAGATTCTAAACCAAACATAATCTTAATCCAAGAAACTAAAATGGACTCCTCTGAGATCCTCATTATTCAGAAAAAGCTAGGCATTAGAAAGCTTAAGCATTCCCCTGCCATAGGGGCCTCAGGGGGTTTGGCTATCATTTGGGACTCTAGATTTATCACTTTTACACCTTTAGTGATTAAGAAAAACTGGATAGGAGGAGAAGTTGTAAGCTATAAAAATATTCTTAGATTCAAATTGATTAACATTTATGGCCCTATCCAGAATAGGGATAAGGCTAGGGTGTGGTTGGAACTTGAGTTATTCCTTAGAAACTTCCCTAACGAGATATGCATCATTGGTGGAGACTTCAACGCTATCACTAAGACAACAGACAAAAGAGGAGGAAGCAACAAACTCCCTCCAACGACTGTAGATTTCAATCATTGGATCAATAGGAATTCCTTGTTGGAAATCCAGACGGCAGATAATGCCTTCACCTGGAACAATAGAAGGATTGGTTTCTATAACATTGCTGAGAAATTAGACAGGTTCTTTATCCATGGGGGACTCTTAGAGCTTAATTACTCCTTGAACATAGAGCCCCTCCCTTTATCAGGTTCTGATCATTTCCCACTCCAATTAAACTTATTATCTGACCAGTCCCCTATTAAATGCCCCTTCAAATTTGAGAGCATGTGGTTTAGAGATGATAACCTTTTAAACTTATTTGAGAATTGGTGGAGAAGCTTTGTTTTCTCAGGCTCGAAGATGTTTATTGTAGCAAGTAAGTTAAAGCTTATCAAAAGGAAGCTCTTAGAGTGGAACAGGATTAATTTTGGTAATATTTTCGATAAAAAACTCTTAATTGTAGATGATATTAAGAGTGTTAACATGGAGGTTCTAGAGAAGGGGATGGATGAACATCTCTTCCTTAAGGAAAAGGCTCTACTCTCTGAGTATGAAAAGATACTGTCTAACGAAGAGATCTTCTGGAAACAAAAATCTAGGGAGACTTGGTTGAGTGATGGGGACCAGAATACTAAGTTTTTTCACAATAGCACCAAGCAGAGGTGATGGGTCAATCAAATTTCTAAAATCAAGAACTGTCGAGGCTCCATCCTATCTGAACCAGATGATGTTGCCTCTGAGGCAGTAAGGTTCTTCGATAAAATCTTAAACAATCCTGAAGGTTCCAACCTTAGGGGCCAACTCAATATCATCAAGAATCTTCCTAAACTCATTAACGATGACCACAATAAAATCCTGTTAAAGAAATTTTCTGTGGAGAAGGTTAAAGTTGTCCTTATGAAGATGAATCCGAACAAGGCTCTGGGTCCGGACGGCTTCCCCACTAGCTTTTTCCAAAAATGTTGGGGTTTCATGGGGACAGAGATCATGGATGCCTTAGAAGGCATTAGGAACTCTGGTAAGATTCTCAAAGAGATCAACAATACCTTCCTACCCCTCATCCCCAAAAGGGAGAATCCTGAAAGCTTTAATGACTTCAGGCTAATAGCCCTTTGCAACACATTGTATAAACTCTCAACCAAAACCCTAGCAGCTAGACTTTAGAATCTTCTCCCCATCATCATTAGTGAAGAACAAACTAGCTTCATAGTGGATAGATCAATCTATGATGGGGTTATTAAAGCCCGAGAGGCCATTCATTTGGTCCAGCTTAATAGGGCCCCAAGCATGCTAGTCAAATTAGACATAAGTAAAGCTTATGACAAAGTTGATTGGCGCTTCCTATGTAAATACTTGGAGACCTTTGGCTTTTCAAAATCCTAGAGCAACCTAATTTTTGAATGTATTTCCACCCCTAAATTCTTTGTTTTGGTTAATGGGTCACCAGAAGGCTTCTTCAGCAGCTTGAGAGGGCTCAAGCAAGGAGATCCTATGTCCCCCTTCCTCTTCATCATCATGGCTGAAGCTCTTGGTGGATCCATCTCTAAAGCCAAAGAGGAGGGTGGGATCCAAGGAATCCCCATCACTAGCAGCCTCCCTCCTTTCACCCACCAGCAATTTGTTGATGACATGATGCTTTTTGGGCAAGGAAGTGCGAGAGAAGCGAACACCTTCAAAGGCATCCTCAATTCCTATATGGTAGCCTTGGGTCAAGAGGTGAATCTGGCTAAATCAGTAGTCTTTATGTTCAACATAGACCCCTCTTTAGGGAATGAGATCTGCAATATCCTGGAGATTAGTCAAGGATCCCTCCCTTGTAAATACCTAGGAATTCCCCTTGACAAGGGGAGGAGACCCTCAAAATTATGGGACAACTTGGTGGATAAAATCAAGTATAGGATTAACTCATGGAAAGGAAAATGGCTTTCATCTTTGGGTAGAGCGACCTTGGAAGGGTCGGTCTTGTCAGCCATACCCATTTACTAGCTCTCCTACCAACATCTATCTTCTTCCAAACTTGTAGAGCTCAAAAAACATCTTAGGACCTTCTTCTAGCAAGGTGCTAATGACAACCGTAAAATATCTCGTATATCCTAGGATAAGATATGCAAACCCAAGGTAGAAGGAGGAGTTGGCATTAAAAACCTTCGGGTTCAAGGTAGAGTCTTGGGTGCCAAGCTAGTCTGGAGAATGTTAAGAACCCCCCACCACAAATGGGCTTGATTGTTGCACCACAAATACCTTAATGGTGGGGATCCTATCCAAATCTTCAGAGAAATCAATCATCCTAGAGGGTCCAGCATATGGAATTTCATGCTAGACTGTAGGAAGATTATCTTTGACAGTCTTACTTGGAACCTGGGATAAATCCCTTTTCTAGTCTGATTCATGGGGTGGGTATAAGGCAATTGAAAATATCCATGGCTTCGGTGGTACTTGTATCCTTCTTGAAACTCATAGAGGCCCCCTATTAAACATCTATATCTCCCCTTTAGAGAAAGGGGTTGGATGGCAGTGGATTGAGAAGGAAGATGAGGATATCCTGGAAAGAGATAAACAATTCCTTATGGCTATTCTCAAATCAAGGAACATCGTCTTAAGTTAGGATAAGGACAAAGCGTCTTAAGTCAGGATAAGGACTCTCATATCTCCAAAGCGTTTATTAGACCTACGACTGAGCTTCCCTTGAAACTTTGCTGGGATAAATATTATTTGCCTAAGGCAGGCATCTTCTCTTGGCTTGCGATTTAGAATAAGCTCCTAACTACGGACAAATTCAGGAGAATGGGGTATGAGGGCCCAAGAAGATGCTCTCTTTGTGAGGAAGATGAGGAAGACACCAATCATATCCTCCTTAACTGCCCCTTTGCCTACCAATGCTGGATTTGGTTCACCAACAAACTTGAATGGTCGGCAGCCTTCCCCCATACCATCTTAAAATGCTCAAGGTGTGGCCTCTCCTCAAGCAGGGTTGTCTCTTTGAAGGTTTATGTATATCTCTCCCTTCTTCCATCATGTGGGAACTATGGAATGAGAGAAATAGATGCCTCTTTAAGAATGAAAAACTAGAAGTTCTCAGAGTCATTAATAGAATAGAGTCAGCTATCAATGAGCTCATGAACAATCGACTTTCATCAGGCTCATTGAAGAATGCCTCTATATCATATTGGGATGAAGAAATAAATAAACGAGGGGATGGATTATTCTTCCCTCCCTTTGTAGGAGATGACCCTAATGAAACTCTATGATCAAGGGCTGTATGTAGATGGCAGCCTCCAGGTGAAGGTTGGGTGAAGTTAAACTTTGATGGGGCCTCCCGCGGCAATCCAAGGCAGGTGGGGTTAGGATGTGTTGTTCATGACTGGGAAGACAAAGAAGTAGAATCCCTTGCTTCTTTAGCTGGTATCAACACCAACAATTGGGCTGAATTGATGGCCCTGGTGGAAGGTCTGCACTTGTGTAAGAAACTAGGAGCTAGAAACCTGAATATTGAAGGAGACTCAACTATAATTGTCAATGCTCTTAGGAAAGGTAGCATGCCTAATTGGAGACTTAACACTTTACTGTCAAGAGATATTGACCTATGCAAAGGTTTTGAAAGGTTTACATTCAATCATATTTATAGGGAAGGCAATAAAAGAGTGGATGAGCTGGCCAACTTGGGAGCCGATGGCATCAATCTCCTCTCGATGCCATCCTAAGGCCTCTCCCTCCTTTGCATCCTTATCCTATTTCTCGTCAGCATATCATCCCCTCCTTCCTCTGATCAAACTTTGGTAATCTCGTATTAATCCCTTGATCCCCTGCATATATGTAGAATTGTTTAGACATACTTTCTTTTAAAACATTCCTATATATCTACTCTCCTAGACTTTTTCTCAAAGATCCAGCCTTCCATCTGCATATTCAGCGTCACATCTATACTCACATACATATACCTATAATCATATATACATCCTTATATATTTATACATATTTATATATATATATATACTTAGATGCAATCTCTCACTCCTACATTCTAGGGTACTTTCAGGTATTATTTGGGAAGAGACAAGAACTCTAACCCACGAAGTCTGCATTAATATTCTACTGACTAGTATATATCTATTTATATATATAGATAGATACATATATATATCCTTAAGGATACATTTTCTTTCAATACTCTTAAATAAACATCCATAACAAGCTGGGTTTTTCCTCTTCTCATATACATATGTATATTTATATATATAAGTCTTACATATACATATTTACATATATACTTTTATATATATAGTTATATATATATATATATATATATATATATATATATATATATATATATATATATATATATATATATATATATATATATATATATATATATATATATATATATATATATATATATATATATATATATATATATATATATATATATATATATATATATATATATATATATATATATATATATATATATATATCTATTGATACATATATATATACACATATATATAAATTCATTCATATATATATATATATATATATATATATATATATATATCAGTCTCCGGGCAGTTTTATAGGTCCTTTTATTCTCATTTCTTAGATGTCGAGGTCCATATTTTACATAAATAAAGTATCCTCAAACATAAGCTTAAACCCTTATTTCATCCTTCTCTTTCATATATCTAAAGGTATATATGACCTTTTACGTATTTATATAGACTTAGAGTCACATATTTAAATATACATATATGTATATATTTATCTAAGTAAAATTTCCTCTTACCTCTCCTTATTTAGTTTCATTTGGTTTAGATATATATATATATATATATATTTGATATTTATATATATATATATATATATAAGAATAAAGATACTCACAAATAGATGTTTAAGCTTATAAAGGCATTTTATCGTTGGTCTCATTTCTCTCAATTTCGTAATTACTCCTAAAGCTAGCTTTATGTAGTCTTGATGCTAAGTAGGGATAAGCTTTAAGACTAGCAGGAGGCAATTTTACACATTAAATAAGAATAGGTATATAAACATGCTGGCATATTTCGCATTAAGATATATGCAGTCATGTATATATAGGTATTATTATTAATGTAGATATTGCCTTCTTCTAGGACTAAACTTCCCTAGCTAGCCTCATCTCTAATTCTTCATTTATTAGCCCCTATATTTGGTAAGCCAAAGGAGAGGTTTGAGATGTGATGGGCGAACATCACACGTCATCCCTCTTTCTCGATCAAATCCTATTGACGGCTCCTTGCAAAATTGAGGTTGTGCTCTCTCAGAGATGTGACTGTCTGGGTACTATTCACCTGACAGCTATAGGTGGTGGTATTAATTACCTTGATCCTTGAAGATTGCACTCTATGCATCGTATCATCTCATTATGAAGTTTCTCATTATGTAGCATTAAGAGTTAGAGTTCTATTTAGTATGCCAAGTTGGTCTGTCACTTCTCAGTTAAGCTTCGATGGATACCACTCTTAGGATTCTAGGGTTGAAACGCCAGATGGCTTTTGTAGGCGAGATCAAGGATGAAAGATTGAAAGGCATTCTCTCCCAATAGAACCCTCTGATCTTTGTTGTAGTTATGAAATTTTTAGGGAAATAATTCATTATGAATGAGGACTAAACCAGAGAAAATTTGGATGTTGCCGCAATGTTTCTTGCCCTCGCAACGCACTTTGAGACAAACAAGGATATTGAGATGAAATTATGCAAGAAGGTCTTCATAAAAGATATCCTCGATGAATTGGAGAGGGTGGTGATCAATATTGATGAGGAACTCACAACTCCCAAACCTAGGGATTATGATATCCTTATCAGAATGAATAACCCAGTTCCCCAATACCCCATTCTGATAATCGGCGATCCTGTTGCATCCAAAGCTCTTCGCCCTGTTAGGAGCAAAAATATCCTATTCCTCTCTTGGATTCTTCTAGTAAAGAAACCTCCTCGAGAGAAATGGATGATTAACTATCAAAAGGCAGAGAATATCATGGTCATCCTTGATAATATGCCAATCCTGCGCTCCCCTGCCGACCCATCAGCATCAAAGCTAGGAGGCTCTAGCTCCAAGCCTATCCATAGGCCAGACAAGAAGAGTTGAAGCTCCTCCGAGATGGCATGCTTCTAGGCATCAGTTCTGTTATCATAGGACCCCTTTTTTGTTTTGGCAGTAACAAAACATTTTCTTTGGGTATTTTTACTTAGCGTATAAACTCTTTAGTAAAGTTTCTTAAAGGTTTATGCTATGCTTACACTCTCTCGATATGGTATTTCCCTTCAGCTGTCTCTAATTTTCTATTATATTTTGGACATATATAGACATCCAGTCATATATCCACATTTATATACAAATATATGTATATATGCTTATATATTTGCAAAATATGGTTCTTTCATTTTCTGTTTCTTATTTCAAGTATTCTTGGGCTGGACCCACTTAGATGATATACATACACACACACACACACATATATATAGATATATATATATATGTATATATATATATATACATATATTTATGTATATATACATATATACATATATATATATGTATATATACATATATATATATATATATATCTATATATATATATATATACTCATTCAATTCAGCTTCTCCTTAACTATCCTCAGTATTAGCTCATCTGTGATCTTTAATGCTTGCTAGTTCAATAGGATTTGGCTCTTTCAGGAAGTTTTTCATTTCCCTTAAGCATTTCCATTTTTAAACACTTATGGCATGGTAGGCTCTATGTTTGAATTTAAATCTAAGATGGATGCCAACTCACCCCGTTTCTATGCAGAATTAGTTATGGAAGACTGCTTCATGATTGTATATTGAGCTTATCCATAACCCTCTTCAATGGTTTTTTGAGCACTAACCACATGCTATGTTCTATAATTTCTTTGTGGCTAACATCTTGAGATTTTGTGATATAACAGGGCGATTATCCTAGCAGGTATGATCAGTTGTGAAATTTAGTTTAGCAGCTGGAACTCTGTTCGTTTTTTTCTAACATCATGTTAAGAGATGTCACGATTATTTTGTGCAGCTTAGGGGTTAGGGCCTACTCCACTCAATTATTTCAAGTATAGACAAAGTTGTTGCCCACAAAAGAGGGGATCACCCACAAAGAAGGGTAGGCTACTCATATTAAAGCGATGGATTTTTACATGCCCTCTTCAAGACCATCCGGTACATGGATCCAATGAGACCTACATCATCCTCATTATTGTAACTTAAATCTTGTATATTTTCTAATCCATTAATGGATCTGGGCTAGACCGAAGGTTTTATTTCCTCCATTCTTTCCTACCAGTGCCCACACTAAATGGAGGTGTAATTGTAATTATTTTTTAAGTAATAAAAATTCTTTGGCTTCAGCCTTTTATCGATAAAAAAAAAAAGGGTGGAGAGAGAAAAAATAAACTCGAGAAACAAATATAAAAGTTACAGGCATGCCTAGCAAATGAAAAATAAAAGAGGAAAGCAATAGATAACAAGTGCAATGATTTATAGAAAAGGATAAAAAATTTGGGCTCTGCAGTAGAAATTGCAGAGCAGGAAAAGATGGATGCAAAATTAAAGGATCTAAGAGAAAAACTGACTAAAAGCAGTAAAAAAATTGATGAGGAAAGAGTCAGTTTTTAAAAATTATGCAAAAGTCATGAGTCTTCTACTGCCAAAATAAGAAAAATGCAGGACCTCTTAGATCATGAGAAGGAAAAAGATAAACATTTGGAAGAGGAAGTAGAGGAAGAAAGAAAAAAATGTGCACAAATTAAAGAAGACCTGCACAATGTAAATGATAAAATTAAAACTTTGGAGGATAGATTGAAATATAATATGAAAAATACAACAAAGTATATACAAGAAAACATTTGGGGGGCAAATAATGCAGAGGAGTGACAAGTTGTGTGAATGGTTTGAATTGAATGAAAGTTTGAGATTAATTTATATGAAAATCAAAGGGCACATTGAGAAGATCATACATGTTTATTCAAAAGAGGATATGGCAAAATAGATTTTGCACGTAGTCTACAATACCAGTGACAACTATTTGGCATCCAAGGTAATTAAGAGCCGCATTGATGCCATAGTTAAGACATCATATATCCTTCAAAAATGCCACAAACTAAGGGAAACATTAGAAGTTATGGATAAATGTGGCCAAAAAATATTGAAGCTGCAAGAAAAGACAACTACTTTGATTAAACTTGGTTTGCCTAAGACCGTTGACCCATCAAATAGATTCATTGGAAAAAAAGCTTACAAAAAAAACATGGAGATAAAAATGAAGTCTAATTTAGACTTGCTTCCTAAGAACACAACTACCCAAAGCTTTCTAGAATTCATCCAACCATTTACAACTCTGAATATTGTATTGTGTGAAACAGTGATGTCAAGTCACTCTTCTAAATATGGATTGTTGACAAAGTTGTAGTTGACTTTCCATAGTTTAAAGAATATTGATCTTCTATTATATGAAGAGTGGAGCACCCTACAAAATCTGGCACAAAAATCTTAAGAATCATAGTATGTATTGCACAGTTTTGTGCTTTTACTCTTAATTTCAAGGTTTTATGTTTTTTTTGTTCGAAATTTGGCATCACTTGAAATAACTTTGTTTTATGAATAGGAAAAAACTAGCACTCGCTATTTCTAATCCAGCCTATGAATCTATGATGCAAATTGCAAACCTTCAGCCTATAAATTTGTATTCTCAAATTCTCCCAAGTTTTAAAATTTCTACATTTCTCTATTTCTGATTAATAGGTTTTGGGCACTGCTATTATCTATATTTAATTTTTCATGGCTTGAATTAATATTTAATTTTGAACTCTTTTTTTTGAATAGGAGACATCAGACATGTAGCAGTTGTTAAATTGCTAATATGACCTGTGATGGCCATGTAGATGTGTGTTGAAGCTTGAGTTTGTGATTTTGATGTTGAGTCCACGTGTTGCAAATCTACCTAAAGCTATTGTTGCTCCTTTGTTTCTATAAAAGGGAATTTAGGGTCATTTGCAAAGGGTTGTAAAACTTTGTATTGACTTTTGCATGGACAATCACACAGAGTGGTGTATTGAATGAATTGTATCATATGGCTATATTTTGAAAGAATTAATGAAAATATAAGTTCTCAAACATGTCTAAATAAACATCTTTTTTATCAATAAACACATTATGGTCTTTTATTATGCTATTTTAAATATGGAAATAGAAAGTTGAAAAATACAATTACAAATCAATGTTAAATTCTAATTGTACAAAGTTGACAGACTCATAAAATATCATCAAGTTATCAACCATAATAATTTTATTTTGTAATATGAATGATGAGATACAGTAATAAGATTAATAAATACCAATCTCTTACAGTTGCCATTCATCTCATCAAATTCAGAGCTTTCTTGATTCTTGTCTGTGTTTTCTTCACTCTGAGTCTGCATACCTTCGTTGGACGACATCTCAATGCTACCAGTAGGTCCAGTACATGAGTCAATAGTCCCACTGGAACTTTGGTTTGAAGTGTTGCCCAAACCTCTTCTTTCACATTTGGACCTCCAGATTTGCAGTGCCCTATCGTAAGGAAAAGTGTGGACATCATACCTAGATGTATAGAGCCTAAAGAAATTTTTTAAATTTTTGTCTAGTTTGTTTCTTAGCTTTGATTTTAGGAACCCCAAATCACTAGAAACTCTCTCATCTTCTACCAAACCCAATATCATGGTAAGACATAAATCAACAAGCTTCAAATATTCTAGCATTGAATCATGCAATGTTGTGTTCTCAGCTATATATTTCCAAAGCCTTGTTACTGATCCCTCTTCATGGGGGTTCTCCATTGTGCAATATTGTTCCCTCATAGTGTATGCAAAATGAGATGATTTCTCTCTAAGATGATTTTTGTCTAATATTCCATTTATAGTTACTCCATTCAATTCTCTGGATATGCAAATTTTTTTTACCAAAGTCAGTAGCTTACTTCAAAAATCAGCTACACTATTAAGGCTCCAATATTAAGGAAACACAATAGACATGGATTCAAGTAGGTTGTCAGGAGGGAATCTACTTCTAATTTGTGAGGAAAGATCATAGCCAATTTTCTTCATAGAAGTAGTTACAGACACACCAATCTTGTCAAAATATTCCCTTGTAACTCTTGCTAGTTGCTTCCTAGGGCACTTTCCTAGTTCCTTGGGGTCGACCGTGGCATAGAAGTGCATTGGTATCTCAACTCCCTGTACATTGGCACATACCTCCCCATTTGCATCGATTTGTAAAATGTTATCAGGATTGTTCAAATTTGTGAGTGTCTGCCACTTAAATTCTTTTTCATCAGATAGTGTTGGTTGATTTTGATAGAGATTGTCTAGGGTCATGCATGTCATTTTACGCAACGTAGCATATTCTACAATGTACAAAGCTCTTTTTTGGGCAGCCTTCATAATATTCCTCATTTCCTCTAGCATGGGCAGAAGAGCTACTAAAGTTAAGAGTGTCTCTAGATTACTTAACCTCTGAAGAAGGTCAGGAAATTTTGGTTGATCTGATTTGTCATGAGTTGTGTGAAATAGTCCAATCAAGGATGGATATTCTGAAAAAACTTGATGTGTTGGACCATCCAAAGAGATCCATCTGGTATCATTATCCTTGAGAATCTTGTTCCCATCAGTTATTCTATTAGCAAATTGTTGAAATTCCATAAATCACTTGGGACTTTGACAGAAGTGTGAGTAGAGCTCTCTGATTAAAATTTCAATTTTTTTTACTGAAGCATACTTGCTCACAATTTCAAAAGCTAGATTCATTCTATGAGCCATGCAGTGAATTGCAGTAATGTACAGTGGAAATGAAGTTTCAATATTTGTACAAAGACCACTCCTGTGACCTTGCATTACTGAAGCTCCATCTGCTCCAACACACACCAATTTTTTGGCAACCGCCATGTCATCTATACCTCCATATTCAATTAAACTTCTCTTAACTAGTTGAAATATATTTTCTACTATCGCACTCTCCTTCATTTTAGCAACAAATAGTAGATGAGGTTGGCGGGCATGATTTTGTACAATAGAAACATGCATGCATACCCATAAAGTATTTTATACTACTGTAACTTCATCTAAAGAAAATGCAATAAAGTTTGACTCACCTATTTTTTCCTTTACATCTTCTTTTTCAACCCCAACAAGACAGCTTGCCCATTCCCATCCATTGTTTACTAACCAATGTCTATTAGGATAGTTAGGAACTTTCAAAAAGTGTAATAAACCACTAATTGATGGGAAATTTTTTATAGCATGCCCTCTGCTCAAATTATAAAAAACAATGCTTAACTGAACAAATTTTCCCAGTTGTTCTATTTGCATTGCTTTTCCAAAACTAGCTTCAATAGAACCTTTAACTTCAGCAGGCTTCGTCTGTATTTTCTCATGAAAATAATACTCTTCAGCATTCCTCACATGCTTACGTTCCTCCTTTGTTTTCCATCTTATCACTGATTTTTCAACTCCATCTATCATTTGTTTTTCATAAAATTTACCCATATGCTTTTCTATGGTGTCAAATTTTAGTTGCAACATTATTTCCTTGTTATGTTTCCAAGTGCAAATCTTAGACATACATTCTATTGGAGGCTCGCCTTCAATTGGATTCTCCATTGGTTCAATGTATGGATACTTTTATGACCAATTAATTTGAAAATTCCTCACTGACATATCCCACTCCCGATCCTTTTTTGATTGTGGTTGATCCTTTTTGGATCTGGCTTTTTCTTTTCCCCTTCCATGCATTATCATCAATGGCATTATCACCCAAGTCAATTATATCATTCCGGCTAACTTGGGCATCTACCAGATAATCTTCTTCAAGATCATCTTGATCTGAGATATCAAGTTCGCTGCTATCTTCAACATGTGGTGTAGGTTGTGAATTTTGTACTTGTACTTGTGATGATGTACCTTCTTGATTTTCACCACAATCTTTTCCAAAGCCAAAGTACAAAGACAACGTTATGCTTTTTGTTGGCCTCTCATGGCCTTCCCCACATTTAGGTTTCCCACCCTTCTTCCCATTTGACATCTCCAATGAAATAAAGGCTGCCAAAAAAATATCAATTTGTTGAAGAAGCAATAATAGATTATAAAGTATAAGATATGTTTCATTGGCCCTATGACCTACAATCTAGATGTCTGAGGTCTGAATCTCCTGGCTGACCACTTGGCACTGACAGGTCCCCACTGAATAAGAATGAACTCAATAGTGCAAATAAATATAGATAAATTCAGAATAATATTATAACACATCAAAATTATGATCACTCACCTTTAGGTCACTAGCAGTTGCCAATGCAGTCAACAACAATGATTTTCCTTGGTTTGAAACTTCGCTATTGATAAGAATTCAGAGCCTAGAACCCACCAAATGGTGTAGAGATAGATCTGATCTTTGAATGTATTTATACCAATCCTTATAAGGTGAATTTCACAGGAATTTTATATGGTATATAAATATTTGGTGAATCTCGTGTAACTATAACATGACTTATGTAATTTTTGAGGCGATTATGGGTCATCCAAATAATTGGTAAATACAATATAGTTGGCAAAAGTTGGGGTGAATGGAGACACATGTCAGCAACATGTTAGGCGAATTGGATCCTCCTGGCTAACAAATCTTCATATGCCTATAGGCGAATTATGGTCATCTATTAAGGAAACCTCAGAGAGTGTAGGCAAAAACATTAAATTTACCATGTGTCCATCATATATTGTATTGGCGAAATCCTCATATAGATACATTTAATTACATAAAACAAATGGCGATCATGCTATGAATTTGACAGAAACTGATAATGTTCTAGTGACATGGCCACCCCTAGTCGATACAAAATATTCACCATGTCCCAGGTCACCGATGTGAAAAATTTGCCATTGGCGAATATTCACCACTAAAGTAATCTATGTCCTCCACTCATTCTCTCTCCTCTTGTCAAATCCTCCTAGCTTGTCCACTTGTCTTCTAACCCATCATTAATCTTCTTAATCCCTCTTGCTAATCATTTTCTCATGTCTAATCCCCATGATTAGGTACAAGTCAACTACTTGCCATAAATGGCTTGTCTCCCTCTCAACCCTCAACCTTAAATGCACCATCTTTGGCCATTTCAAGGATTTCAAATTTTATCACTTTCCTATGCACTCTCCTCTCCCAAGGAATTTTTAATTCCTTTTCTCTCCCCATTCTTCTATGCAATCCACTATTTGGGAATTTTTAATTCTGTTATCCTCCCCCAAGGAATTTTATTTATTCCCTTTTGTCTTCCCAATGTACTTGAGGATATCTTCCCCATGCACATTGTGGAGTGTGGAGAAAAGAAATGCATTTATGGAAAATCTCTTGGTCTCCACACCTTTTCCTCTCAATCCACTTCATCCATTTCCCTCAATCTTGGCCCTATATTTCAAATCAATCTTGACTGTCCATTCTTCCCCTCTCAGTTATATAAATTGGGGTCTCCTCCCCTTCATCTCATATCTCATCTTCATGTAATCATATGCTGTCAATTTGTACTTAGAACCATTTCCTTAGCATCTCCATTATAGTCAACTTTAGGAATCCATATCGATATCCATTTGCTACTATCCTCCATCCATCCACTTATCATTGTGTTGTTGTGTGTGGAGAGAAATTCACAATCCTACAAGGAGCCAATCCAAACAAGTTGAAGAGGGGTGCATCTTCAACTTCATCCAAGGCTCAATCTGAAGGAGAAGACAAGAACTTAAGGTATAATGGTTAGGTTAATTTGAAATGTTTTCTTTTTTTATGATTTATTCCACTAACCATTGCACTTAATTTTTTTTTCCTCTTCAGATAGGATGACTGAAAAATATCTATAACTTTGAAATGGTATCACTTTTTTTGAATATGAAACATGCATCACATTTTATTCTTCATATACTATAGGATTTTAAAAAATAAAATTGAATTTCATAAAGCTTTGACCAAGTTATGATGGTCAGACATATATGTTTTTTATATTTTTAAAAAGTTGTAAAAAAATGATAATTAATTATTTATTTCAAAATAAATACAAAATCCGGACATGAGTCCTCTACTTATATCTAAAATCTTATAAAAAAATATTATGATTTGATTGTGGTTAGGGTGGTCAGCCAGACACCTGCTTCTTATTTTTTTCATGAAATTGTAGTATACTGCATTGAAATTTTAATTATTCGTCAAATAGATTTTTTTTTTTTTAGAAAACAATTAGTAGCTTATAAACTACATTCAATTTGCTACAGATTATATTCTTACATATTTTGTAATAATGTTGGTAACTATTGATGTGAGTTTTGAGTTCACTCAACATTTATAAACTTTCACCTCGAGATGAAGCTTATTTACTTGAAAGATAGAGAAAGTCTCAGCCCCAAGGCTCAGAATGTCTATTTATGACCCCGTGGTTTTACTCAGCAAGGACACATCAACTATTCCATGAGGAAATTCTGAATAATCTCTCTAGAATTAACAAATCTTTCACACTTTGGAGTGATTGTGTTAGCTTATTTCTTCTTGAATGATCAAAGTAACAAAATAACAAAATATGAAATAAAACAAATTTCTAACTACCGGTAGCTTCATAGTGTAATGCATTTTCTGAAATGATTGGAAATAATGAAGAACAATTTCATGAAAAAATGAGAAACTTTCTTAATTACTCATAAAATTGTGCAATCTTTTAAAGAATATTGTAATTGACTAAGAAAGGAATATGATACACTAGAAAGAGTTGCACAGAGTAATATATTTCTTCATCAATAACAATGATTTACTGTCTAGTTTGCATTATCAATTGACCTTCAAAATTTATTATAACAGTCACTTGTGAGGAAAAGACACTACTATGACAACTATATATTCATATGAGAACCAAGAAATGAAGTCTCTATTACAATAAAGCTCACTCAAAGTCTACAATTCTCAAACTTATGAAAATGAGGGACACTTTGTGCTTTTATAGTAGTTTTACAAGAAAGGACAATTTTTCTAGCTCAACATTGGATTTAGACTTAGTCAACATTAGGCCTTTCAACATCAAGCTCTTGAGCATCTCGTTTATGTGTTAAATACTTCTAAAGATTCGTTAATGCTTAGGTCACACCATCACTTTCCAAGTCTTCTACCACAGACAAATTGTGTTCCTATACATGGCATGCAACCCGCAAAGGCTCATTTTTTTCTTCTAAAGTGGCCTTTTCATCATAATCTCTTACTAAATTTTGAACCTATCTTATGTTTATTGAGATTCATGGGCTATCATACTTATTAGGGTTTGACAACCTTTGATCCTTTATATCTTTAAACTCCATGAGCACTTCGTCTTCACCCAAATTGACCACATCTTTGATTAACCTCTCAATTAATACTTATATAAGCAATGTATTATGATCCTGGATGTCTCCTTCTTTACTTTTTAACTTCTACAATTTGTATATACCCTCCTATAATCTATCTAGTTGTAATGTATTTACTCTGATCCACACTCTTGTTTTGGGAAATTGTTTTGTAGTCATTATGCACTGCTCTACAACTTCATCCACGGTCATATCCCCTATTGTCTGTAAGTTACTCTTTTCTATTTCCATCTGCTCCAATAATTTTGCTTGCTTACTTAGGGCCCAAGCTATTCCTTTAATCAATTTTATCCATGTAAGGTACATAGCCATAGCTACTTCTAGTGAAGACTTAGAATGAACTAATACTTCCCCAATCCATTCATCCACCATTTCTATTTTACACTTTAGAGTATTTATAGATTCAACTTCTTCTTGTACCATCAATACTAGATGAGTTGGAATCTTCTATGGAATATCTCCCTTTCGAGTAATTCCTTTTATAAATTGCACTAATTGTTCTATTTTTTCTTTTTTCTCTTTCAAATTCCTTTGGTCTTTTTGTAGGCTATCTTCCATAATCGCTACACCTTCGCAAGTAATTCTTAGACCTTCAAACCTAGAGGGTTTACCTAGTTGCATTATGGTTATTCGATAGTCCTCTGCCATTAATTCTTCTTCTATTTTATCTACTATAGGTTCAACAATGTGAAACTTTTGTTCTCCTTCTGCATGTAGGCAAGCCTTTTCTTGGCCATCTTCCTTTTCTTTGCATTGGGAACTTCAGTCAAAAAACTGTTGAAATCTAAAGGAACCACTTCTATTTGTTCTCTAGGTGGATTCTACCATTTTAGCCAGTCAATAATATTCCAACTTCCTATGCTGGCTATAAATTTTATTTTGCATAGTGTTTAACTCCTTCCTTTGTTTTCCCACAAACTCTCCTCAGGTTTCTTATGGGTTGTGTTCTCTTCCTTGTTTATTTCAAAGTTTTCCATCAGATGATTCTGAGATATTTTTGCCTCAAGATTCTCTTTTCCAATTTCCTTGTTTTCTCTGCCGCCCACTATGCTTGGTGGATTTTCTAACATTACCATGTCATCGTCACTATCGTTTCCAGTTTGATGTTTTTGTGGCAATTCTATCATTTCTTACTATGACTTTTTTGACACCTTTTCATTCTTATTTTTACTCATTTTAGTTTCACTTTCAATCTACTTCTCTTTTTCCTCTGAGGTCGCATTCTCATTTCTTTCTGCTTGCCTATCTTGATCATTTTGGCTAAGTTTGACATTGTCACTCATATCATCTTGTTTCTTTGTCGGTGGATTCTCATTTATGGGCAACATATTCTATTCCTCAAGTCTTTCTCCTTCGGACTCTACAAAATCTCCATCTAAGTTCACAAAATTCTCTACCATTCTTTGGCTTGTAGTTGCATTTGTTCCAGTAGGTATTTCAGATGACAGATTTTGCAGAACATTCCCTTGTTCCATATTCTTTTGTAATTCTTCCAAGTTACCTTTGCAATGTTTTTCAAGCAATTAATTTAAGTCATTATAGATTCCCGGATCTTCTTCTCCACTTGTATTAAGCATTCCTACTAAAGAACCCAAGGTATTATTCACAAAGGGTGGAGAGATAAATAAGTGAGCAATGGACTAGGAAGCGTTTATGCGAATAGCTCATAATATTTTCTCTTGAGATGGTCTTCTATGTATCTCTCTACCTTCTTCAGATGTTGATACCTGTACATTTCTACTACTCTAATCTAGGGGTTCTGCCACTTTACTTCTTTCTATCTGATTCAAATTTGCATCAGTGGTGACCACTTCAACCCTATCTTGATTTATATCTTCTATTATTAAAGTGTCAAGTTCTATTATCTTAGTCATATCAATGCTCCTCTTATGCACTAAGAAATCCATATTTTCTTATGTGTCTTTCTTTTCCTTATTTCTTCTAATAGTGAGTTTATTTTCTTGCTTGATCATACTCACCTTGTACTCATCTATCCACTTCCTGGTTTCTTCTAGAACTTGTTGATTCACTTGCTCCAATGATATTAATTCATGTTCGTTAAGGGTTTAATTATAGGTCTTTGTTCCACATTATTTGATACATAATCTAGCCTCAAACTTTCCTCCTGATCATCAACTATCAGACTTTGTATGTATGTGAACATCCATCCATGAAATTGACCACTAATTTTCAAACCCACCATTCTGCTAAGAAATGTGATTGTTTCATATACTTCTGGGTTCTTTTCTTTTCTCAATACCAGAGTGGGTAGTTTGGATAATATCCTTTCCTTCCTTTTAACATACCATTCTTGTCTTATTGTTTGCTCACAAGCCTGCCTAGACTCATTAAATTGCCACTATGTCTGAGCTCTGATTCTATCTATCCATGCGGTGGGTGTGGGAATCCCTAACAACTCCTTTACTCATCCAGGTGTTGAATATGCATAAACCCTCTAATTATAAACTACCTACCGCTACCTAGTATCATAGTGCTTGATGCATTGCTTCACTAGGTCGTGAGCATATGTGGCTACAACAAATCCAATGGCTTGTATTAAACCACTCTTCTCCATGTTTTGCATATCTTCTATTGCAATTGGTTCCCTCATTCTATCAATAATGTCCTTAGATTGCAGTCGTCCAAGTGCATATCCATGAAAAACCTCATATTGGGCACCACTTGTGGAAATTTCCATTCAAATTCTCTCTTTAACTCCATTTTCTAGGTAGCCATATCATCTATTTCTAGGCTTCCTATCAAAATTTTCCTAAATTACCACTATATATAGATATAGTATGACCTAGTTATTTACGCTAACTAACCTTTACCTCTTTGATTCTTACTCTTAAACAACCAATTTTACCCAATCATTCATGCAAATTCATTCAATAGAGACAAGTATGCTTACCTATTTTACTGTGTGAATTACCTGCAGAATTTGAGTATGGTACCATTTGAGGTGTCTCCTATGTGCTTATGTAGTATTTCTATGATTTTCTCCTCCTAATCTTTTAGTACTCCAAATTGTACCATTTAATAACTTTCACTATAAACATTACACATTAGATACAACCCCACAATATTAGCAATCAATTCAGAATGGAAAGTACAAAAACCTTAAAACAGATTGAATTTCAAAAACATGTATGCAACAACTATCCTGATGTATTCTGTACTTTTTGGTGAGAGTGTATATTTTTAAGAGATTTAAACACGTGTATTTATTTTACTTCTCCACTCTTTGAAAGTTATTAAACTATGCTTTTTATTACTCTGGACTTTGGGTCTACAGATAAATCAGTTGTTGTCATTCGATTGTCATTGATGTCAAAAGTTAAGTGGACATAGATGCAAAGATGATAAATGCCATGGAGAACAAGTGTGGCTTGACTAATAAAGAGTGTTTCTATTGTTGGAATCAAGGAACACTGAGAGGGGGGGTGAATTAGTGTTTTTCAAACTTTAACTTTAATCTATTCTTTCAACCACTTAATACATTTAATCAAAAGAAATATGCAAGAACACAAAACAAACAACCACAACACCATAAAACCATTATTTTTATATGTAAAAACTCGGTCAAGAGAAAAACCACAATGGTGATGAACCCACAAAATGAGTATACTCAAATATAATTTTTATAATGGGAATGCACATTCACACACTACCTAGAGCTCACTAGTCAAGAAAGAGAGTCTCACTGCCTACAAATGGATTACAACAGATCATGGAAGTGAATGAACTAAGAATAACATCTAAAAATGCCTGATAATAGTTTCAATTAAGCACATTAAGCCCATTTTTCATACTCTGTCTTATCCTGCTCTATTTCACTTCTCTATCACAAAACCAGAGCATAGATATCTATCCCGCACATGTGAAACTATGCACAATCGATCATCAACACCTTTTGCACACCCAAAATGATCAAAACCATTGCTCTTATATATATGCAACAATAAATTATATCAGCTACATGTCCACTCAAAAATATCAAGACTTTACTCAATTGTGTACAACCCATTAGCCAAATTCGGACTCAAATGCTAATGTGGATCAAAACAATCAAACACATGCTACTGCATATGTTGGCTACACATCCTCAATCACAAAAACAATCACCAAAATCACTCCATCAAATCCACACAATGATCAAATAAACAAGTTGGCTTGATACACACTGGTAGACCAAAAATAGGTAGTCAGAAGCTTGTAACTTGCACACCAATCATCACTGAATACCAAAACTCTAGAAATAGAGTGTTCCAGATATCCAACAACCTTCCCTTATATCCACAACACAAATTATACAACAAAAATTAAGTTCTAACCAAAATATTGAGCTATGTGAAATACTTTGTTTTAGGCTTGTTGGACTTGAACAAATGACCAAAATGACTTTCAATATGACCAAGCCAAGTAATGTGGATCAGAGAAATGACTTGGGTTGCCATCAATGACAATACCTAACTAGTTATGTAGTGTCTCTTTCCAACAATCTCCCCCTTTGGCATTGATGGCAACACTTAGTGTTGGAATCAGTACCAACATATGTACACACTCAAAAAATCAAAAGCTCAATACTCCACAGCTCCCAAAACTCCCCCTATGATTATTATACCATTTTTCACTACCCTACACTCTCCCTTTTACATCAATGGAAAAGGTAGGGATCTGGATACCAAAATTTCATACAAAAAGGCTATATTTAGGAGAATACATTCCTATCTTACATAAAATTGAATATGTCTGTAAAAATGTTTTTCAATGAGTTTAGATGACTATCCTAACCTTTCTTGAGACACTCCAATATTTAAATGAGACCACTGAAAAGAAAGGCTTGCATCTCTGTCGACTAAAGATCAGTAGGATCATTTGTGGCTATGGCATCCTAAGCTTCCTCAAGAGTTCTCTTACTGGCATCATCAAATTTTGTTATAAAATTCTGAGTGTGGTTTCATATTACCTTGCACAGTAAGAGATTCTTCAACATCATGGACTGACATTCCAGTCTTATCTGCATCTAGCTTTATTTTCTTGCTTGCTTTCTCTCCACCGAAGAGATTGTCCTTAGAGACTTTTGATGCTTTGGTTTCCAAGGTCTTAATTTCCTTTAGTAGTTCATCTAATTCCATTTCTTCATCATCTTTTATAGTGACATACAACCTCAAGATTGTACCTTTCTTTCTCTTTTCACCTTTGCTAGATGATTTGGCTTGTGATTTTCTGAGTTGGCTTTCTTGGTAGAACTAAAGGAGGGTACAAAGCTTCTAGTTGGTCTTGACTTGGGGGTAGAGGCTTTTGGACCGACTGATTCAACTTTAACTGGCCTCTGCTCTACAACTTGCCGAGTTCTCTTCCTTGTTGCTTGAATTGATTTTTTTGTAATTCCAATGCTCTCAGCATACACCTCAACTTCCTTTCTAACTTTCTAGACTATCTCAGGATTATTAAACTAAGAGTGCAATTGCAATTCATTCTCTGTAAATATTTCTAATCTCTCCTCTAAGGTATCAATATGCTTGATCAGTAGATGTTGAGCATATATATCCATAATCTAAGCATCTACTTCATACCCCATGGGAATTATCCAAACTATCCTAGGCTCTACTGCTTCCATCAAGCATTGATTAGTATCAACTATTAAGCATATAGTGTCTTTATACTTTTCCAACAATTATTTCAGGGATCATTTCCCTATCCTAAATTAGACTTTGAAAGTTATTGAAACATCCCCAGAGTGCATCTTTCCTATCCTTACTGTCACAAATGTTGTATAACAATTATTTAATTTGAACTGCTACCGATTTGTCACTTGCCTATTGAACATGACTGGCTCTCAAAATCTCATTCATGAAATAGAAGAATAGGCATAGGATCAAAGTGCCATAATTGAATTTGTTATTCTTTTCCTTCTTTATCTTGGTCAGGTTCTTCATTAACTCACTCCACAAAAACTAACATAGGTCATATTCTTTATTTTCTTTTATCATCTCCTAGGCTGCATAAATTGCAGTACCAGATAGCAAATTCTCCCAGCTAGAGTAAGAGATTTTATACCCAATTACAATTGAATTTAATTCCACATCATGCTGAAGTATATCATTGATTGTCATAGCCCTTTTGTCAAATCTTGATCCGGTTGTGTCAGTGACAACTTGTTTCTTCGTAGATTTCAACATGGGTAACTTACCAGATGAGCATAAACCAATTACAACTCATATTTCTTCCTTGGTGATCATAAATGGATTTCTCAACCACATGAGCTCATCATGAATCCTACTTAGCACATACCAGACCCATTTGTTTTCATTGAACATCGGGAATTTGATGAACTGAGCAAAGTTCTTCTCTTCCAGTACTTTGAATTCTTGTTTGAGACTAAAATCTTCACCTAACAATTGCTTGGAGTAGAGATTTAACAGATGTGAGCTTCCTAGCTCCTCAAGATTAGCATGAATATAAACCCTATAATTTTCGACATGAAGAACACCATATGAAACCAAGGAAAAAGAACCTAGCCTATTAACTTCTACTGATTTAAATGGGTGCTTCTTAAATTGGGGGTGAGATCTCTTGGTGATATTAACAACCAATGGAGTAGCCATTTTAGAAAAAATTGATTTGAAAATTTTTGTAGATAAATACCTTTCTCAGAGCATTAGGGTTTCACATGAAAATCTTCTTGCAGAGTGCTTTCAGCTTCTTTCTCTCGAATGCAAAGTGACAAATGAAATGGGTTAAGTTTCCTTTTATCACTCGCATATCTAACCTTTTGGTGCAATAAATGCATTTACCCTAAACTTTTTGGAGACCCTACTTTCTTGGACTACTCACAAAAATTCATCTATGGATCTTCAATATTGCTCAAATTATTTTGGAAATCATTCTAAATCATATGTAATATCCCAATACAACTTCTTCCAACCTGTTGGATTCAGGTACCAACTGCTAGCAATGGAAATAGGATTTTCTTGAAAACTCCCCATAGGCCAGAGACCTTAAATCAATTCCTAGAGGAATTTCTAGTACCAGATTCAAGTTTGGGCCCATTCCTTGCATCTATCTCACTCTAGTTTACCCATTTCTTCTTCATTTGATTCTTGATCTCTTCCACTTTCACTTTTCCTTTATCATCTATCTGCACATTCTTGTTCTTGTCTGTTGGACCATTCCTATTCACATTCTTGCTTCTACAGAATCTTGCAATGTGATTGGATTTGTTACAATTGTAGCACACAACATTTCTTTGTATAAACCTATAATTCCCTTGATTTCCTCTTGATCTGCACTGATTATCAATGTGTCCAAACCTACCACATGCATCATCTAATGTTCCTTCTATTGAAAGACTTACTCATCATACTCCTACATTCATTTGATTTATGCCCATACTTGTTGCAATTGAAACACTGACTAGAGAATGATTGACCATCATGATTCATTCTACTTCTACATTGACTAGCTTTATGACCCAATTTATTGCAAACAAACCAATTACCATTGAAATTTAGAGAATTAGGTTGTCTTATCGCAAACCTTCTAGGTTTTTTCTTTTGGTTTGCTGATTTGGAATTGCTTTGACCAAATCTGGAGCTTTCATCTTTCTCAAATCAAGACCTTTCTTGTTATCTTCCTTCCTTTGGCTTTCAAGTAATGCATCAAGTTGGGCTGATCTAACCTTGAACTTCTTCTTGTACTCATTTTCAGTCACAAGTTCAGCCCTAAGAATGACAATTTTCCTTTCAAGCTCTTCCTCATGGTGTTTGTAATTTTGCAAGTCAAGATTTAGTTGGCCAATCTCACAATCAAGTCTGCCGCATTCATGAGATCTTTCTTTCAAGCACTGGTTAAGATTCCCTTTATTCTTCTTTCTTCCTTCAAATTCCTTGGTTGATTTCATCACTATAGATTCCATCTGATGTTTCAAGATAGCATTATCTTGTGAAAGCTTCTCACTTTCTTCTATCTTCTCCTTCAAGCTTTGACTTAGGTGACCATCTTCTATGATTTTTCTTTCTTTCTACTTTAGCTGATCATAGAGTTCCTTTCTCTTCTCCCTATACTTGTTCAGTCTCTCTTTCAATGACAATGAAATTCTCAACATCCTTAAGGTTTCCTTACAATTCTCGGACTTCAACTTTGGACTAATCAAGATCCTCTAGTGAAACTAGGAATTGTTGATGAAGGCCATCAGAATCCATTGAATCACCTTCTCGGACCTTCCTCAAGTTGCTAAACTTCTTCTAAGGAACCAGGCTTAGATACAAATAATTGGAATCAAGGAACACTAAGAGGGGGGGGTGAATCAGTGTTCTACAAACTTTAACTTTAATTTATTCTTTCAACCACTTCATGCATTTAATCAAAATAAAGATGCAAGAACACAAACAAACAACTACAACACCAGAACACCAATATTTTTATATGTGGAAACCCAGTCAAGGGAAAAAACACGGTGGGGATGAACCCACAAAATGACTATACTCAAATATAAGTTTTACAATGGGAATGCACATGCATTCAGACACATTGCCTAGAGCTCACTGGTCAAGAAAGAGAGGCTCATTGCCTACAAATGGAGTACAATAGATCACTAAAGTTAATGAACTAATAATAGCACCTGAAAATGCTTGATATTAGTTTCAGCTAAGCACATTAAGCCCATTTTTCATACTCTGTCTTATCCTACTTTGTCACAAAACTAGAGCATAGATATCTATGCTGCACATGTGAAACTACACACAATCAATCACCAACACCATTTGCACACCCAAAATGATAAAAAACATCTCTCTTATATATCTACAACAATAAATTATATTGGCTACATGTTTGCTCAAGAATATTAACACTTTATTCAAATGTGTACAACATGTCGGCCAAATCCGGACTCAAATTCTAATTTGGACCAAAACAATTGAACACACACTACCACATATGTTGGTTACACATCCTCAATCACAAAATAAATCATGAAAACCACTCCATCAAATATGCACAACGATCAACTGCACAAGTCATCTTGATACACATTGGCATACCAAAAACCAGTACTCAAAAGCTTGTAACTTGCACACCAATCATCACCAGATACCAAAACTTTAGAAATAGAGTGTTCTAGACATCCAATTACCTTCCCTTAGATATGCAACACAATTATACAAAAAAAATGAAGTGCTAACCAAAATACTAAGCTCTTTGAAATACTCTATTCTAAGCTTGCCGGACTTGAACAAATCACCAAACTGACTTTCAGTATGACCAAACCAAGTAATATGGATGGGAGAAATGAATTGGGTTGCCATCAATGAAAACACCTAACTATTTGTGCAGTGTCTCTTGCCAATAGTTGGAGAATATCATAACACACTGTGCAAGTCTCACATGAAAATATAGAAGGCAGGCATAAGATGTGTAATTGGGACTTGCAAACTGGACAAGAAGACATAGGCCATTGAGCTGGTAAGACATTGTGCAAACTGGTCTAAATTAGAAAAAGGGATAGTTGAAATTATGCTCACACACCATATTTGTCCCACATAGTTATAGGTCGTATTAGTCACACAGTTACGGAGTGCGCCTAACACATCATGTTATCGATATCACTATCTTGCGGTCAATTCTCTACGTTGACCATAGAAAGCTATGAAATTGTGATAGGAGATGTCAATAAAATGACAACTTATGTCACCCCTCCATCCAGCATGAAGGAAGACCTTAGACAAAAGTTCTTGCAGGGTAACATCGAGACAGTGTAAATGGCATTCCCTGTCATCTCGCAACAAGAAAGATGCTGGACAAAAACCCCTACAGGGTAACATAACATTGGAATAGTTGGTGGCCCCCACCATCTCGTAGTGTGCAAAGTTGGAAAGGGATAACCCAATGAGATAAATTAATAGAAAAGTAAATTGATCTCCCCATGATGCAGGAGCATCCCTGGTTCTTGGCATTCTTGCATCAATAAAAAATCTTTCATTTTTAGTTTTGTTCTTTGTTCATTTTAGTAGTTCAGTTTCTAAGATTTCACCAAATTCCTTGTAGTCGATATTTTCTTGTGCGGAGGTAGATTTGGATTGCATTCCTTTTCTTCTACCTTTTTCCCTAGCCGCATCTCATTTGGATCTCTTTCCGACAAGTTATCACTATCGTATTGGTTGGCAGTTTTCTATTTTTGAACCTGTTCGAGCTCAACGGCTAGTTGGTGTTCCTGAGTCTTATAGAGAAATTCCTTGATGTGTGGAGCTGACTGATCCCTTGTTCAATGATCTTTGATGCTTAGCTAACCTTTTTTTTGGTCCGTATTTTATGGCGATTCTTTTCTGGAGGATTTCATTTCATATTTTGGTTCGACCTATTTGCATGTTTCATGTTCCCCCTTGGGGAATGAGATCTTTCTTGACTGACCTAGGTGTTTCCAGATGCTATTTATTATTGTATCTGATCTTAGGATAGGGGTAGTTGATAGCAAGATCATTAGATTGTCATTCGGATCCGATGAGTGATTCCAGTTTGATGCATATGGATGTAATTCTTTGATAAGGAATTTCGCATGAATGTAAGTCTTCATGCTGCTGGGAGTTATAATTGATTTAATATTATGATCCATGCCTGATCTAGTATTTTCTCTCTCTCCCATGTTGCTTAGTGTTGTTTCATAATTGTTGCATGGTCCAGATTGTCCTCATTAAGGATCCTCCTCACCGTGTTTGCACCAAGTGTTATCAGAGTGGAGGTTACGTCCTATTGATTTTGTTGTAGGGTGGTAGATTGTAGATCTGGCCTGCAGCTATAGAGGACTTGTTTTGATGGAATGAAGAGGAAATATGAGAGGTGGAGCTCGGAGAGATGAAGACCCGACAATGATGGATATATTGAGGCAAATTGCGGCTCACTTGGAGGCTGTTGAAATGGCCCAAAGAAGAGGTTGACATATTGAAGATGTGAGTGAGGATGAAGAAGAGAAGAATGTCAAATTGGAAAATTGAGGTCAGCTAGAATTGGTGAAAGATGATGAGAGGTTGATAAGAGCTTTGACTAGTGTGAATAGTAAACCACATTTTAACCCATCGGAGTATAGTGGTAAGTTGGATTCGGATGAATTGATAGACTAGATTATCAAAATGGAGAAATACTTTGATTTTGAGGGTACCGGTGAAGAGAAGAAGGTGAAATTTTCTTGCACTAAGTTGAAAGGACATGCATCATTATGGTGGGAACATTTGCAGACTGGTAGACAGGGGAAAGGAAAACAGAAAATCAAATCTTGGGATATAATGGTGAGTAAGCTAAAGGCAAAGGTTTTACCAGTAGATTACCAAGTTAGCTTGTTCCAAAAGTTGCAAAATCTAAAATAGAAAGAATCTAGCATGAAGGAGTATATCGAAGAGTTATACAAGTTGAACATCAGATCCAAACATTCAAAGGATAAAGTTGAACAGATTGCAAGGTATGCTAATGGGTTGCGGATGTCTATACAAGATGAGATCAGTTTGGTAAAGTTGTAGAGTTTGGAAGAGGCTTATCAATATGCCCTGAAAGCTAAAGAGAGGTTGAATAAGAGACATGAGCATAAATAGAGAGGAAGAGGTGGAAGATTTCAAAGAAGTAGAACCTTTACCAGAGGTGGAAGATCTTTCGTAGAGTAGAACAAAGGAAAGACAAAAGAAAAAGGTGATGACAATTCATACAAAAGAGATGATAGGAATTATTGCCGAAATGGTGGACAAGGTGGTTACCGGAATGAGGGTTTCAAGAGAGATGAGAAGAGGAAATTTACCGGAATTTGTTTTAAATGTGGTGGAGAAGTACATCAAGCCTTTGAATGTAGACAAGGAAATTAAAATAAGAGGACTAAGAATGGTGGAAGAACCACTTTTGCTGAGGAAGAACCTATTGGATCCCTGATTAGATTGGAAGATGGAGAAGATTTGATGATAAGGAAAACCCTATGTTGAAATGAGATAGATCAGAAACCATTGTAGAGGAAGAATTTGTTTTGGAAAAGGTGTAAGGTGAAAGGAAAGTGTTGTAAAGTCATAATAGATAGCGAGAGTTTAGATAATTTAGCCTTAGAGGAGATGGTGAACAAGTTGAAGTTGCAGAGGTTTAAGCACCCTAAACCCTACCAGATAGCATGGATTCATAATGATCACAAGATATTGGTAAGTGAACAATGTCTGGTTCAATTGAAAATTGGAGCATATCATGACGAAGTTCTATGTGATATTATACGTATGGATGTATTCCATATTCTGTTAGGAAGACCTTGGCAATATGATAGACAAGTTGTGCATGATGGGAGAAATAATATATACACTATTATTGCAAATGGGATGAAGCAAACTTTGTTTCCTTTGGAGGAACCACTGAAGAGTGAGATTTTTGCAAATGATATAATTTGTTTGGTTGATGGAAGGAAATTTCTAGATGGTTTGAGAAGTGAGAATGTGTTTTATGCACTAATTCGTAAGGAGTCTAATTTGACATTGGAGGAAGGACAACCAGAGGAGATAAAGGAGTTGTTGATAGAGTATGAAGAAATCATTTCAGATAATGTACATGATGGATTACCTCTTATGAGAAGCATCAATCATTGCATGGATTTGATTCCTAGAGCTAGTTTACCTAAAAAGGTAGCACACTAAATGACATTGGTAGAAAATGAAGAGTTGCATAGACAAGTGCAGGAGTTTCTAAGGAAAGGTTTGAGCAGAGAAAGTTTGAGCCCTTGTGCAGTACCTATTGTGTTGGTACCTAAGAAGGATGGAGAATGGAGGATGTGTACCAATTTTAGATCCATAAACCAGATTATAGTAAAGTACCAATTTACTTGTTAGGATTTCCACAGATACTGAGAGGGGGGGGTGAATCAGTATCTTACCGGTAATGAGATTTCTTAACTTAAAACATGTATAGCATATTAAGACTGCATACCGGTGAACCAGAAATAATGCAATAAATAGATATAACAACAAACACATGAAAAGAACACCATAACACAATAGTTTAACGAGGAAACCTAGTGTGGGAAAAACCTCAGTGGGATTTGTGACCCACAATATTTTCTTATTGGCCAATAAGAGAATATTACTTCCAATAGGGGCCTGCACATGCAGGAAGGCCAAGTGCCTAGAGCTCACTGCTCAAATGGAAGTCTCACTGACTTACAAAATGGATTATATAAATCCAGTGTCTTGTACTACTTCAGAATAGCATCTACAATGCCAGATCCAGTACCGGTTTATAGCTCTGCTTCTTACATAAACCCTTAACCTATAATTCGCATAATAGGTATGCCTTATTTCGCTTATCCCTTCACATCTCTACTCACAAAGTATTCTACAATGTTCTCTTATATATATGAGTCATTTTACAATTCACCTAAGTCGGCTTACAATGATTTTACAATAATTACAAAAATAAATTATAAACAAAATTCTTGTCGGCTTCCATGCCGGTATGCTTCCTTTCTCTGTCGGTGCCGGTGACTATGTGTCGTGGTCTTCTTTGCTGGGGTCTATGTGCCAGTGAAAAATCTGTCTTTGCTGGTGTCGGTGAATTGT
Source organism: Cryptomeria japonica (assembly GCF_030272615.1). Taxonomy (NCBI): domain Eukaryota; kingdom Viridiplantae; phylum Streptophyta; class Pinopsida; order Cupressales; family Cupressaceae; genus Cryptomeria; species Cryptomeria japonica. Next base: position 271,982,506 of record NC_081408.1, read on the forward strand.
CTTGTTGGTGTCATAGGATTGTAAGGTTGCCATCAATGACAAAACCTTCAATCACTTACAATGTCTTATTGGAGTATATTTGCCAACAATCTCCCCCTTTGGCATTGATGGCGACACTCATGAGAAAAATAAGTGTTATAAAAAATGTTGTCCAAAAATGTGCTACCAAAAATGTGCTTGCTCCCTCTGAGCTGATGAGTCTCTTTGTTCTGAATTTTTCTCATTTCACTACTCCCCCTTTGGCATCAATGACAAAGGTTGTCAAGGTGTCAAAATGGTGTAGTTTCCTGCTTCACCCTTGTAACTGGTTGATCAAAATTTGAAAAAGATCCACCAAAACCAGATTCAGATTCTCAAGAAATTTCTTACTGTCATTTATTGCGGCCTCTATCCTCTGAATTATACCAGTGAGGTGTTGCATTTGTTCTGCCGGTGTTTTCTGTCCTTGAATCAGAGCATTAGATATTTCTTTCTTTAGAGTAGCAAGATAGTCCAATTTTGGACTTAGTCTCCATCTAAGATCTTTAGCCTTACCTTTTATCCTTTCTTTCTCTCTTTCTAATTTCAATAGTTCTTCCTCAAAACCTGTTAACTTTTGCTCAAAAGCTGATAATGTATCAAATGAATTGATAAAGTTGTCTACTAGTTTATTAATTTCTTCCTGTATCTTGCTCATTTTCTTATCTATGTCAGTTGTAAACAAGTTAGTCTTACAGGAGTCTCTGTATAGCTCTTTGAATTCCTTAAGTGTCCTGCATAGTTCTGGTATAAGTGTGTCAAATTGCCTTGTACACTTCTTTATTTGTTCCTCAAAGAATTTCTATTTTTCTTTTTCTAACCTCTCTTTTAATGCATCTTCCTTTATTTTCTCAACTGTCATTGTGTTGTCAGTAATATACTTAGACAAAGTTTCAAGTTGACTTAAAGAATCCTTATTATCTACATTGCATTTTGGAGCTATCATCTTCAAAATTGGGATTGTATCATCTATAGCCTTATAAGCTTGTGAACTACAATCAGTTATTTTCTTTATTGAATCTAAAAGAACTTCTATAACATTTGTTGATTTAAAAGTTCCAGTAGAGGAGCCAACAATCTGAATTCCATTGGTAGGAGCAATAACCTTGCTTGCAGTGACCTCTTCTAGGTCAGTTTGCGCTTCCATTTCTTTAACCAAGGGTTTGTGTTGCCCAACAGTTGCCGGTGGCACTGTCTCTTCATTAATCTGTTGCTGTTCTGGAGCCTGTTGCTTTGTTTGATTATCTATTTGTGTTTCAGTTTGTTGCCCTATGTTATCAGTTATCGGTGGCTCACTAGCCATATCTGTCTTACCGATTGTGTCCTTATCTACCACAATGTTGACTTTCTGAGTATCAACATCAACTATGTATAGTACCTCTGAATTAGGATTTGTATCCTCTTGTGATATACCCATACTCTCATCTGCTAGTTGATCTTCAGTTGTTGCTACTAGTGGAGTATCTTGAGGTGGTGGGGGTAGATTGTCAGTTATCTTTAAGCTTGGAGGTTCACCAACCTTGCCTTTTCCTTTACCTTTGTCCTTTTGATAAAATTTGATTGGCTTGGGTTTACTAAACTCTTCCTCTTTTTCCTTCTCAATAAGGAATTTATCCCATACATTTTCAGTCTCCTCTGCAACCTCATTCACTCTACCAGCCATAAGTGCTATATGCCGGTGAGCAGTTGAAAATACTGACCAGATGGCTTTAGAGATCATATCATCTATTTCCTTAGGTGAGTTAACTGGATAAACCGGAAGTAGTTTTTCTACTTTTATTTTCTTGTCAAGCTCTATAACTATTTCTCTTCTAGCTTCAAGTCTTCTAAATAGTTCAGCTGAAATTTCATCTACAACTTGCAATAAAAATTTCTTGTAAATATCCAAGTGTAGAATTACATTGTTTTGGAGAATGGAGGATGTGTACCGATTTTAGAGCCATAAATCAGATTATAGTAAAGTACCAATTTCCTTTCCTATGATGGATGACATAATGGACTATCTAAATGGAGCCAGATATTTTACAAAAATAGATTTGAAGAGTGGATATCATCAAATTAGATTGAGAGAAGGAGATGAATGGAAGACAACATTTAGGACAAATGATGGATTGTATGAGTGGTTGGTAATGCCTTTTGGACTGACTAATGTACCAAGTACTTTCATGAGGTTGATGAATGAGGTATTGAAGAAATTCTTGGGTAAGTTTATGATTGTGTATTTGGATGACATCTTGATTTTTAGTAAGACAAAAGAGGAGCATTTGTTGCATGTGAGACAAGTTTTACAGAGGTTGAGAGAAGAGAAGTTGTTGATAAATTTGAAGAAGTGTAGTTTCATGAAGGAGGAACTTATGTATTTAGGTTTTGTGATATATATAGATGGATTGAAGATGAACTCTAATAAAGTGAGAGAAATTGTATTGGAGAGGTAAGATCATTTCATGGACTGGCTAGTTTCTACCAGAAGTTCATTAGAAATTTCAGTGCAATTTGCAACCCTGTTACTAAGACAATGAGAGGAGATTAGAAGGATTTTAGGTGGACATCTGGAGCAAACAGAAGTTTTGAATTGTTGAAGAAAAAAGTGATAGAACAACCCGTGTTAGCCTTACTGGATTTCAACAAGGGATTTCAAGTAGATTGTGATGCAAGTGGAAGTGTGATTGGAGCAGTATTAACCTAGGAGGGAAGACCTGTTTCTTATTTTCGTGAAAAGTTGAATGATGAAAGGAGAATATTTTCAGTGTATGATCAATAATTCTATGCCATAATTAAAGCCTTGAAAAAGTGGAGACATTAATTGTTTCCTAAGGATATTGTGTTGTATATGGACCATCAAGCATTGCAGTATTTGAGTAGTCATAGTAAGTTGAATTAAAGACACATGAGATGGGTTGAGTTTATGCAGAGTTACACTATTGTTTTGAAACATAGAAGTGGGAGGTTTAATAAGGTTGTTGATGCCTTGAGTAGAAGAAGGAATTTGATGACAAAGATGAGAGTTGACATATTGGGATTTGATGAGTTGAAGACCCTATATGAGGAAGACTCAGATTTTGCTGAACCTTGGAGAGCTTATAAAGGACCTATTGTGACCGACCAAAGAAAATGGTTAGATTATTTCCTTTAGGATGAGATGTTGTGTAGAGGAATTCAGTTGTGTATACCCAAGAGTTCTAGGATAGATAGTCTGATTAAAGAAAAGAACAGTGGAGGATTAGCAAGATATTTTGGTATTGATAAGATAGTGGCTTTGGTGAGTGAAAATTAATTTTGGCCTAAGATTCATAAGGATGTAAGAAAATTTGTTCAGAGTTACAGAATTTGTCAAGTTGCAAAAAGAAGTAGTCAGAATGTGGGATTGTATAAACCTTTGGCAGTATCGAAGAAACCTTGGGAAGACTTGAGCATGGATTTCATATTAGGATTGTTGGCAATTGACACTCATCTGAGTTATAGGTGTTGTCATTTATGGCAACACACTTCATGGTAGATCTGGTAATTAAGGTAATCAATATTCACTTCAGTGACATTCAGGGAATTGGCAGGCATGTAACCGACAAACTTCAAACTGGTATTCTAAGGCCGACATAGGAGATTGATTTGGAAGCATAGAAGTGGCAACTGTCATATTGTTTCATGTTTATATTTTGTTTGGGTTGACATGTGTCTTATCTTTTAAAATATGATTGTAAGCCGATATAAGGCATTTGTGTTTATACATGTAAATGGGTATATAAGTTAGTTTGGGTTAGGTCATTTTAAAGATATGACAAATAAGAGATGCGATAGGTTATGTGATTTTATACGAACGATATCTTGATCGATATAATGTGAATGTAAAGATCTATAATCAATCTTGATTATTTGTCTAGACATTTGGGAAGGGATCTAAGTTACCGCTAAGGGAAGTAACCGTATAAACCATTACAGACAGTGCTTAAACTAGAACTCATCCAGCATAGCAAATGCACATTCTGAGTTTAGTTTTTGTTTGTAATCTAGTACTTTGGATCTGTAGTCAGTGAGGCTCCTTTTGTGATGAGCACTATGCCTTCCTGCATGTGTAGGCCCCTCTTGTAATATTTATTTAGTTGACCAATGGATAGATATTGTGGGTCACCAGTCCCACCATGGTTTTTCCTCTTTGAGGTTTTCCACGTATACATCTTTGTGTTATGGTGTTGATTCATGTGGTTGCACTAATATTACTTGTTGTTCTTTCTTTTATGCATACTAGTTAATAAGTGGATTTGTTAATAAGGATAAAAATATTATAACCGACAGAACATTGATTCCCCCCCCCCCCCCCGCTCTCAATGTTCTTGGATTACAACAATTGGTATCAAAGCTTGGTGCCTCAGAATAAGTCTAACTTGAGGAAGATCTTGAATCTGAAATCCATGGAGATGAGTCTACAAAAGGAACTTGAAGTAGCGCTTGAATAATATGATGTTGAAAGGTTAAAGAAATTGAAGCTACAAGACGAGTTGAATTTGGAAAAAGAATTCATCCTTACCTTGCATGAGAGGTTATCATCTACTCAAGCTAAAAGGAAGGAAATCTTACAAAGTCCAGATGATGAAGAGAAGAATGCCCTTAAGGAATTATGTCAAAAGTTGAGTCAGTAGAATGGTGTCATGAAGAATGAAATGCAAGACATGACCATGAGGATGTCCAAGGATATTGAAGACCAAAAGAAGAATGAAGAAAATTTCCTTATATCTCTGAAAGATAGATATGAGGAATGCATTAAGTTTGCGCATCAAAATGATCTGTTGAGAACTGAATTGGTACAATCACAAAACAATGAGCAAGAGTTGGAAATAATGGTGATAATCCTAAGAAGTGATCTGGATGCTGCAAATGAATACAAAGAAAAGTTTAGGGTCAGTTTCACAAAGCTTGATGAATTATTGAAGGATCAAAGAGATACTCGAGACACTATAGGTCTTGGATTTGAGCATGGAGAAAGCTCCGATATTGCAAATTAGGGGAATCCACCAAACAACCGAAATCAGAAATCACCGATAAGGCAATCCAATGCACATAAATTTAATGGTAGATGCTTTTTTTGCAATAAGTTTGGTCATATAGAAAGTCAATGTAGGAATAGAACAAATCAGAATAATAATGTAGTTCCCAGTCAGTGTTCAAATTGTAAAAAGTATGGTCATAGGATATAAGATTGTAGACTGAATGTGATATGTCATGCATGTGGAAAGTTTGTACATATGGCTAATCAATGTAGGTCAAGGAATGATCAAGGACTCAACAAGGAAATTTAGAAGAACAATGTTACTTGCTATGCATGTAACAAAATATGACACATTGCTAAATATTGTAGAAGCAAGAATACACCAGAAAGGAATGACACATCCAATGAGAAGGGAAAGAAAAAGGTTGATGAAATCCAACAAGCTCATGCTAAATAGTGGGTTAGGAAGTCTGATGATCAATTGGCAGAGGAAAATTCCCTAGTTACTCAACTGGCAGAGCAGAATGTTCCTGCACTGACAAGAAACGCATCCGGTAACTAAGGCATTAGCCTTAGGGGCAGGAAAATTAATGACAGATTTTGCATTACCCCCGGTAGTGGTTTGGAAGCTTGTTTCAGATCTTGGTGAAGTCAGTCTAAAGGATAACGGGTGTTGTGATAATGGATTTTAAATCTAGTATGGTATGCTGACATGCATTAATTTCAATAAGAAATTAGGGTTTTGTAGATTAAAAGGGAAAAATTGCTTCATTTCTGATCACAACACTCAAAGAAAAGCAAAGTGATTCTAAAGCAATTAAAAGCATTATCCAGCGATTTCTAGTATTTTCTGAGTGAATTTTCAAAGGTTTTCATCGGCATAGGTTGAGAGGCATTTTCTCTATTTTCAAGCTACTTTTTTTGAAATTGTGATGACTTCTAGAACTTCTTCCACTCTGGAAGATATGGGTACCCCTCTTGTGGTGGACATTAAGGATCTTCCACTTCTAGAATTCAAGAAATGCCCCCAAATTGCAAAGGTTGATGACTCAATCAACTCATTTCCTAGGGTTCCTAATGAAGTTCTCTATATGGAAGATTTGAAAGCATATATTCATTCTAGTCTGGAGGATATAGGATCATCGAAGATTAAGTTAATGTCCTTGTCCACTTTTCTGAACAAGGATGGATTGATTAAACTAGACTTTCAAATTTTGAAGGATTGGGGTTTCACCGATATTCAGGAGATGCCCGAGTTCAAGGATGAGATGATTCAGTACGTGCTGAGCCAAGTCCATGGCAAGTTCATGTGGCTTGACCAACCATACAAAATCACCAAGGAGGCGATTCTTACTATCACCGGTTTACCCAAGGTCAGATAGACACCGAGCAAGAGGAAGATTCCAAACAATGAAGTGAACAAGCTAAGTAGGTCCACCTTTGACAACTAGTCGATGCGGATTAGCATCGTCAAGGACAAAGATGTTCAATTTTCAAGCATGGTAATCAGATACAAGGTAACTCAATCCAACCGGTTGAACTCTATTTCTAGTTTATGTATCTACTGTACACACAAGATGGTAAAGAAAAATGAGAAATATGATCTATGTTAGTGGATGTGCGATGAATTGATTTTGAATTTGGGATATATTAAGGGAGAAAAGAAAGGTACATTCCGGTATGGAAATATTATTGTTTGTTTAATGCACTTCTTTTTAAATGAGATATTGGGATCCGGTAAGAGGCAAAGAGCCTTTGATATACCGGTAGGAAAATAGATTAAGGATGTCTTGAGGAATTTGGGACCGGAGAAAGACTCCATTATGTGGGGTTATTTCAAAGCATTTCAGAAAGAAATGAAGAAGAGGGAAAGGATACCTAAGCACATAGTTGATAAATATTCTATTGACATATGCTTCATGGTCAATAAGGATGAAACCTTAATGGATGCAATTCAACCTATAACTATCTAGGTTACTGAAATGGGCTATGAGGTTGATCCACAGATCTTGGACCTTTATGCCAAGATGCTTATAGATGCCCTGATTGATGAGAAGGAGAAAATATTGGAACTACAAAGCAGAAGGAATCTGAAGTGAAGATAGGTTTCAACAAGAAGAAAAGGGAATGACAAATAAAGAAGGTTGGATAGGTTATCTAGAAGATGTCCACTGAGATAAAACAAATCATTGGTTTAGCAGAGACATCTCCCTTGGCAGTTGTACAAGCTTCTCTGGAAGTAGGAACTGACAAAGGTGTAATGAAGAGGAAGAAATTAGAGACCTTCATTTCCCCTGTTGAATCTGGTTCTGAGACTGAGGATGAACCCTCGAAGATTCCTAAGATCTACATGAGAATTCAGAGGAAGAAGCCTGAGGAAGGGAAGCTGTAGAAAACCAAAGTCACTCCTTCAACAACCTAGAAGAAAATTTTTAAGGAGAGCAAGGCTGCTGAGAAAAGAAAACCGGTCAAGGAGTCTACTCCCACCACTAGTAAGAAGAAGAAATTAGATCTAGATATAGCTCTTGAATCTGGTAAAAGTGTTAAGGTTATTGGTCCTCTTTCTATTGTTGAATTAATTAATCAAATTACAGTTAGGATAACCGGTGGACAACTAAGAGGGGGGTGAATTAGTTGTCAATAGATTATATTAATCAAACCACTTTACAACCTTTAACCGAAGCACATAAACATTGAATATTGGAATAGCAGAAATAGATACTAGTAAGTAATAAAACTTAAGAATGAAACAAAGAATTAATACAATGCAACCATACCACATAACACCATGATTTGTATATGGAAAACTCGGTAAAGGGAAAAACCACGATGGGAAGCCTACCCCTAGTCAGATGATACTTCTATAGAAAGTATGTGATACAATAAGGGGCTTGCACATGCAGGAAGGCACACTGCCTAGAGCGTACTGCTCATTACAAAGGAGTCTCACTAACTACAAAGAGGTTATAGCCACCTCAAGATAATTGGACAACAATCCAGAAGAATGAACTGCCAGAGATAGCATCTACCATGCCTGATTATAGTCTCGGTTAAGCTCAATACCAGAGGCCTTTTACCTCTTACTTAAACCCAATTCGATCACCTATGATCAACCAAATCTCCTTTGCATATGATATTGCATTCCATGACCATGGCACATGATCTACAATAAGATCTTACATCAATTTATAAAAACCCTAAGGCCTAAACCAATTAGGTCAGACACCTTAAAGATATTACAATAAGATTATTACATACATCCATATTACAATGATATGCCATGTTGGCTTAAGACCAAAACAACAATAACCAATCCATAGAACATCCTAGTAATGTGTAGAGAACATGTTAACATGATACCGGTCCATAACCTAGATAGATACCAAACCTAATCTAGTTCCATCATGCCAAAGCGATGTCACCAATCCATCGAGGAATAATCAAGGATCTCCTTCTACATCCTAAATTCCATCTAGAAGCCACACCAATACCACTTATGCATTCTGTCAAAGTTTCTTAGTAAAATCTCTGCCGGTAAAACCTTAAACCCTTATCGGTAACACAAGATCTTCTACTAGTAACCAAAACCCACCTGTCAGTAACCAACCAAAATAGATAGTGTTGACATCAATGACAAAACATCAATGCAATACATAATCAATTCCTCCATATTGCCAACAATTGCAAATGATGGTATTTTGAGTAACATACATCATTACTATGTCAATATGAATTATAAAGAAATAAAGGAGATAGAGGAATCAGTTTTGTTATACTTAGACATATATAAGACATCTTTACTTGATATTGAGAAGCAAATATCGATAGATTTGTATAATAAGTTAGATGCTAGGAGGTTATCTGTGATTGAGGAAAACAAATATATAAAGGTTTAGGATTTATTAACTGTTTGTGGTTCTATTACTGAAGAAGAGATGCAACAGTGTCTAGATTTTTCTAACAAAACAATTTTTTGGAGTAGACACCGACATATAAGTCTTATGGTGGGCAAAGTGAATGAGATAGTCAAGGAAATTCATGAGGCTTGGGTTAAATTCTTTTTTTGATAAACCAAGTTTCATTACATCACCAGATATACCTCCTAAGTCTAACATTCTAGACATCTCAGTTGATGCTAAGGGTAAAGGTATACTAGGTGGAGATCCACCAGTTTTGGAACATAAAATAATTACGGACATTCCTTTGGCAGTAACACATGTACATGATATTGAGATCAATAAACCAGTAGATAATTTACCTCTGATAATTGTTGTTGATACAATTGAAATTCATGAGGTAGAGGTGGCAGAAATAATAGCACTAAGTGGTGAAGCCACCGTTGCTGAGGAGAAGGTAAAGGATGTAGTTGAATTGGAGGCATAGGAGAAAGGTCGGGTTGAACAAACTAAAGTCAGGGTACCAACACTTTCACTGGATTTTGGTCCCTCATTGTTGGCACTTGACTCATCCACTCAAGAATATTTTGGTCATTTTGAGAATAAGAATACTGAGCAGCTAAGTAGTTTTGAATTGACGTTTGTAGCAGCTCAAAAATTGAGGAAGAAAGGATTAGAGGATAAGCATGTTATTGAGTAGGCTATTATAATTTTGCAGCAACTTGCACCAAAATGCAAGATAGATCAGGTTGCTAGTCCATCTGGTAAGTTGAAAGGTTTGACTAAGCACATTGCAAAAGAGTACAAAACTCTTCAACAAGTGTCATATCAGTAGTTGGTGGAAAGATATAATGCAGCTAGGAAGGTCACCTGTGATAATATGATCACATCCAACAAAGCTAAGCTGACAAAAGAGATAACAAGGATTGATGAAGTTCTTCATCAATTTTATCGTATATACTGGTCTTGCACTAACACAACAAAACTAATAGTAGACCTCTATAATAAAATTAAGGTGTATAAGGACAAGTTGGAACAACTTGTAGTCACTTTTTATGGTACTGAGTCTTTGACCAGCTCTATTGATGGTCAAATTTTACTTTTAGAGTCTGAAATTTCAGCCTTGGAGAAGGAAAAGGACAAGTCAATCTGGTGGGCTAGAGAATTGAGAGGTTTGGTAAGTCCCCAACTTAATACTTTGTTACTTCATAAGTGGGAATGTATGGACCAGATGAATATGCCCACACCGACAACCCTCATTGAAGAAGAATTACACACTTTCATTCTGAATGAGTTTGTATCAATTTTCGGAACTCTAAAATCCATCTGGGATACTTATTTGGCATTTTTGAAGGGTGCTTATTTGGATATTTTCAAGTATATTTAGATTTGGTAATCACAATTTTTCTTTGTACCAAATTTCATTGATTTCTTTTTTTTTTTTTGCCCTAGCCTTTGGCATTGCTTTCAAAGGGGGAGTAGCCTTCTGAGACCATCTTTGGGAGATTAGATTTTGGACAGGAACCAGTACAACACTTCAACGATCCATTTTTCACATGAGTGTTGCCATCAATGCCAAAGGGGGGGATTGTTGGCAATTGACACTCATCCAGGTTATAGGTTTTTTCATTGATGGCAACACACTTCATGGTAGATTCGGCAATCCAGGTAATCGACATTAACTTCACCGACATTTAGGGAACCGACAGGCATGTAATCGAAAAACTTGGAACTTGTATTCTAAGGCCAGCATAGCAGATTGATCCGACAAGCGTGGAAGCGACAATGGTCATATTGTTTCATGTTTACATTTTGTTTGGGATGACATGTGTCTTATCTTTTGAAATATGATTGTAAGCTGGCATAAGGGATTTTTGTTTATACATATAAATGGGTATATAAGTTAGTTCGGGTTAGGTCATTTTAGAGATATGACAAATAAGAGATGCGATAGGTTATGTGATGTTATGCGAGCGAGATCTTGATGTATAGAATGCGAATGTAAATATTTGTAATCTGTCTTGATTATTTTTCTAGAGGTTTGAGAAGTGATCTAAGTTACCAGTAAGGGAAGTTACAATATAAACCAGTACAGACAGTGCTTAAAACATAACTCATCCAGCATAGCAGATGCACATTCTCAGTTCAGTTTTTGTTTGTAATCTAGTACTTTGGATTTGTAGTCAGTGAGGCCCCTTTGGTGATGATCAGTGTGCTCTAGGCAATGTACCTTCCTGCATGTATAGGACCCTCTTGTAATATTTATTCAGTTGGCCAGTGGATAGATATTGTGGGTCACCAATCCCACCGTGGTTTTTCCTCTTTGAGGTTTTCCACGTATAAATCTTTGTGTTATGGTGTTGGTTCATGTGGTTTCATTAATATTACTTGTTGTTACTTTCTTTTATGCATACTAGTTAATAAGTGGATTTGTTGATAAGGCTAAAAATATTAGAATAAAGAGAACACTAATTCACCCCCCTCTCAGTGTTCTTAGATTCCAACAAGGATTACCTAAGACTCAGAGAGGAAATGATTCTATATTTGTGGCAGTGGATAGATTTTCAAAGTTCACACATTTCATACCTTGTAAGAAGGCAACCGATGCCATACATGTAGCAGACCTATTTTTCAAGGAAGTTGTGAGATTGCATGGGTTACCTAGGAGTACTATTTCAGATAGAGATACTACGTTTGTTGGTTAGTTTTGGAGGATAGTTTGGAAGAAGATGAAGATGGATTTTAAATTCATTTCTACATTTCACCCATAGATAGATGGACAAACAGATGTAGTGAATAGGATTTTGGGAAATTTGCTAAGATGTTTGAGTGCAAATAAAACCGGAAGTTGGGATTTGGTCCTCACACAAGAAGAATTTGCATGCAATAATTAAGTGAACCAAACTATAGGAAAGACACCATTTGAGATCCTTACCAGAGTGAATCCTAAATGAGTATCAGGTTTGAGAGATCAGTCATGAAGAAAAAAGGAGTGCTGAAGTAGAAGCATTTGTAGATCATATGAAGTCGTTGCATAGTCAAGTGAAACAACATTTGGAAGATATGAACTAGAAGTATATGGAGAAGGAAGATGAGAAAAGGAGACATAAGGTATTTGAAGTCGGAGATGAAGTTATGGTGTATTTGAGAAAAATGGAGATTTCTAGTTGGAACTTATAATAAGTTGAAGATGAAGAAGTTTGGACCTTGTAAGATCTTGAGGAAATTTGATTCAGGTAATGCATATGAGGTGGAGCTACCAGAGACCTTGGATATATCACCTATATTCAACATTGAATATCTTTATTAGTATCATGAAACCTAATATTGCGATGATAGTGAACTAGATTTGGAGAAGCAGTTCCCTGAGAAGAAACCGGATGATATTGAAGATATTTTGGATAGTAGAGTCAGTAAGAGTACGAGTAGAAGACAATACAGAGAATATCTTGCGAAGTGGAAAGACCGACCAGTTGAAGATTATTCTTGGATTTCTTAGACTAAGGTGGACCGTATTGGTTTTCCTTTAGCCCCATCAAAGTGAGGGACTCACTTTTTCATCAACCCTGGATGTCTGATGCAGGAGCATCCCTGGTTCTTGGCAATCTTGCATCAACCAAAAACATTTCATTTTCAGTTTTGTTCTTTGTTCATTTTAGTATTTAAGTTTATGATATTTCACAAGATTCCTTGGCATTGATCTTTTATTGTGTGGAGATATCTTTGGATTTCATTCCATTTCTTCTATCTTGTTCTCAAACCATATCTCATTTGGATCTCTTTCCAACAAGTTATCGCTACTAGATTGGTTGGCAGTTTTCTATTTCCAAACCTGTTTGAGCTCAACGACTAGTTGGCATTGCCGAGTCTTTCAAAGCAATTTCTTGATGTGCAGAGCCAACTCATCCCTTGTTAGATGATCTTCAATGCTTGGAAGACCTTCCTATTGGTCCGCACTTCATGGAAATTATTTTTCAGAGGATTTCATTTCATATTTTGGGCCAACCTATTTGTACATTTCATTTTCCCACCTTAGGAAATCAGATCTTTCTTGGCCGACCTAAGTGTTTTCAGATGTTATTTATTATTGAATCTGATCTTCAGATATGGGTAGTTGATAGCAGGATTATTAGATTGTCATTTCCATCGGATGATTTATTTTGGATTGATGCATATGGATGTAATTCTATGATAAGGCGTTTTGCCTGCATGTAAGCCCACATGTTGCCAATAGTTGTAATTGATTTAATATTATGATTCATGCCTGATCTAAACATTTTTTCTCTCTCTCTCTCTCTCCTATGTTTCTTAGTGTTGTTTCATAATTTCTAAATGGTCTATATTGTCTTCATTGAGGATCCTCCTCTCTGCACAAGAAAAATATCAACACCAAGGAATTCAGTGAAATCTCAGAAACTAAACTACTGAAATAAACAAAGAACAAAATTAATTATGAAACATTTTTGGTTGATGCAATATTTCCAATAAATTCTCCTCCATCACCCCATTACCTCATGGTGTAGAAAAGGGAAGAGTGTCAATCACATGAGGTAACATGAGCAAAGAGAAAGAGGCTCCCTACTATCCCATGCCATGGAGGTTTGAATTATTGTGACCGCGCAGGGAAAAATAAATAGGAGAAATACAATGCTCCTTGATATCCTATGACAAAATGGATAGAGATAAAGTGATCACATAAGGAAAACTCCATGATGAAGTATCTGCTTCCCCGCTATCCTGTGACGAGGATGGATTAATGAAGATAACCTTGTGGGGTAAACTGAATAAGTAGAGCATGAGGTATCCCGCTACACCAGATGAATGAAGATGGATACAAAGTGATCTCTTGGGATAAATAAAATGGTGTAAGGTGAAGTATCCCACCAGCCTGCAAGAAGAAAGGTTTTTCATGATAGCCCATAACATGTGTGTCAGTCAACTATGAAAACTGCCAACTCAACCAAAGGCCATGGTGGCATCTTTGACCAAATATTTTTGGTCATATCTTGCAGATCAATGGTCTGAATTCAAAGAGATTGAAAAAGATGGTTTGGTGTGCCAACAAAGTGTTCTGAGAAGTTGGGAAAATCAATTTGGATCACTAGCTATTTGACAGATACAAAAGGTGGTAGATTTCCTATGCCAAGCCAATAAGATCAAAGTGAAAACTAATCATATGGATGATTCTAAGTCTAGTTAGAAAATTGTCTAGATCATATTGTTAAGAGTGGAAGTGTTGTTAGTGTGTTGAGAAATGTGGATTCACATGACACAAAGTAGTGGAGGCAAACAAAGCCTTAGAGAAGCAATTTTCGTAGGTGTGTATAACATGATGCCAGTGTAGGCTTAACATTGTAAAAATAATTGCATGAAAAACTATCAGAAGAGACCAAAGAGTAGAGAACAAATATTGAAAGTAGAGAAGAGTCAAGTCAATCTCAAGTGTATAGTACAAGTTGTGAGTTACAAAATTTCATTTGTAATAAGGTGCATAACTATAATTGAATATTTTCACATTGTATGTCATCTGAGAAGGTGCTCGGATAGGGGGTTGGTGCTCCTTTGGGTTGGTGCCCATAAATTTTTAATCAAAATATTTCATTATGAGGCTGGATTAGAGCAATAAACTCTATCAATATTTCTCACTGAGGTTTTTCCCCATCATGGATTTTCCTCGTATATCTTGTGTTATGGGTTTGTCATCTATGTGTGTGTGCTGATAAGTTTAATGTCTTTGATCATAGTTCTTGACCTTTTTTATTAGAGATTTAATCTTTTAGAGAGTTAAAGTTTTTAATTACCATTGCTTCACCCCCCTCTCAATGGTTCATTTGTGTTCCTTCAATTGATATTAGAGCCATAGGTTCCCTATTGAAAATATTTATCCAACTTGGGTAGATTCAAGTTTGTGAACATAATGGCTAGGAATGAACCTTCCCCTATTAAAGTACCAATGTTTGATGTCACAAACTATGCCTTTTGGAGCAAAATAATGGAAACCTATTTATCTTCCTTAGGTTTTGATGTTTGGATGTCAGTTAAAAATGGCTATAACGTTCCTCAAATTCCTCGTACACTCCCTGCTGCAAAAAGAGAGTATGAGTACAATTCCAAAGCTAATAATGCAATATTGAGTGGTATATCTAATACAGAGTTTGTCAAATTTATGCACTATACATCCGCAAAAGAAAGATGGGACAAGTTGTAGAGAATCTATGAAGGATATGCAAAGGTAAAGGAGGCTAAACTGCAAAAATTTTGAGGTCAGTTTGAAGGTCTGAAGATGAAATAAGATGAAAAGATTTCTTATTATCTTCAGAGGGTGGATGAAATAGTTAATGTTATAAGAGGTCAAGATTGGAGAAGATGTTCCTGATGAAGTCATATTGAAGAAGGTGCTGAGGTGTTTAACAAAAAAGTATGATACAAAGGTCACTACTATTGAGGAAGAAAAAGATTTAAAAACTTTCTCCATGGATGAACTCTTTGGTTCATTATCTACATGTTGTGCTGATGAACCATCAAAGAAAGAAGTTGCCTTCACCTCTGAGAAGAAATGAAATGATGCTACATGTTGTGCTGATGATGAAGAATTAGATGTTGCTGAAGCAAATTTTATAAGGAAATTAAAGAAAGGATCAGTTAAGTTTAGAGGAAAAATTCCTTTCAAATGTTTTGACTATAGAGAAATAAGGCATTTTGTTGCTAAGTGTCTTTATAAGAAGAAGAAAGACAGTAATGAGGAAAATGCCAAGGATAAAGGTAAAAATATTTATAATTCTAGGAGAAGGAACCTTGAAAAGAGGAAAATACTCTACACTATTGATAGTGATAGTTATGATGATTAAAGTGAGTCAGCTGAGGATTGCAGTGAAGATGAAAATCAAGTTAATCTCTTCATGGATCAAGAGGTCCTTAATGAAAAACAAAGTGGAGCTCAATCTGAAAATTTAATTGATAGTGAGGAAGAGGATGCTAATGCTAAGTTTGACCTTGATGGAGAGTTAATTTGTGCTCTTGAAGAAATTGATAATTTAAGGAAAGAATATAAGAAATACAAGAAGTCGGCCATAAAGGAATAAAATCAGCTGAGCAAGAAACTTGATGTGTCTAATTAGAACATCACCACCTTAACAAAATAGTTAGAAGAAGCTAAGAGGATATGTGATGGAATAAAATTAGAGATGGAGGCAAAAGAAAATGAGTGTCTTAGATTAGAAGAAGAAGTTGTGAATCTTATGAAAGAGCTTGAAAAGTGCAAGGATGATCTCAACCTGAGGTTAAAATTTGAAAGTAGCACAAATGCATTGGATGATATATTGAAGAAGCAAAAGCATTCAAAGGATTTTGTAGGCGTAGGATATGAGGTTGGCCAATGTTATACCAGTATAGATTCATTAAAGAATGAAATACATTTTGTATCTTCAAGTGTGAATGGTGATGGGAAAACCTTCACAATTAGCAATGCTCCAAGAAAGAAGATAGACTCAAATACTATTGCTAAGGGCATGAAGACACATGTTGCTGCTCCAAAGATGAATAATGTTGTAGCTGATACAAGAAATAATCATGTTGATTCAAAAGAGAAGGCTAAGATGAATGATGATGGCTTCACCAAGGTTAAGGACTCGAGGAAGAAGGTTAGAAAACAAAGATATGTTATTCCAAGAAAGCCAATGTGGAACCATTTCAACAATAATAACTAGTATCCTCTCAATTTCATGGTTATTTCTATAAATGTAATGCATATGGACATAAAATTTAAGATTGTAGACTCATACATAGACCTGCTCAAAGCTATGACAATAAGAACCCTTTTTCTATCCTAAAAGATGTTAGTGTTATATGCTATCACTATAATGAATTTGGCCATAAGAGCTATGAGTGTAGGAGAAAAAAACTCTAGTCTAGTGGCAGCTTCTCTATTTCATCATTCAATAAAAGTGTAAAGTGTCACTACTTTTATAACTATGGTGACATCACTAAGCATTGTAAATCAAGAGTTGTAAAACACAAGAAGACAACATGTGTAGAAACAAAGAACAAATTTGATCATAATGGTGCAACAGAGATGTGAAAAGAAACCAAACAAGTGTGGGTAGAGAAGAAAAAGGAGAAAGATGAATTAAGTCTGATTGTGCAAAAAAACATTGCATGCAGCTCAGAAAGAACCTTTGGGTTGTAGACAGTGGGTGCTCCAACCACATGATAGGAGACAATAAAAAGTTCATAAAATTAGAGGATTGGAATGGAGGCTCATTCAGATTTGGTGATAATTCTTCCATCAAAATAAAAGACAAAAGAACATTAAGCATTGATGGTAAGTTAAAAGCACATTATATATTATTATGTTGACAGATTAAAACACAAATTACTTAGTGTAATTCAGATGTGTGACAAAGGCTACAAGTTTACATTTAACTCCAAATTATGTGAAATAAGAAAGGAAAGTAATGGGAAATTAGTTGCAAAAGGGAAGAGAACTGATTACAATGTGTATAACTTGAAGGAGTGCTATGAGTCATAATGTATGATGGGACAAGTAGATGGCATAGAAGATTAGGCCATACAAATTTTGACAATCTTGTCAAAGTAAGCTCAAAGGGATATATAAGACACATACCTAAAATTACCAAGCCAACAAAAACCATATGTGATGAAGGTTAGAGGGGTAAGCAAACTAGAGTGAGCTTCAAGAAAAAGGAATATTAAACCACAAGGCCATTTGAAATAATGCATATTGATTTATGTGGTCCTACTAGGATAAGAGCCCTAAATGGTGAAAAGTATTTCATGTTGCTCATAGATGACTTTTGAAGGATGACATGAGTTACCTTCCTACAGGATAAGGCACTGGCATTTGAATGATTCAATATTTTTTTTTTAAATGGTTGAGAAAGAAAGTGAATACAAGTTGAAATATTTGAGATTAGACAAAGGAGGTGACTTTACATCAAATGAATTTGAATATTACTATGAGATGCATGCAATTAAAAGGCAATACTCTACTACAATAAAATGAAGTTGTGGAAAGAAAGAATAGGATGGTCAAAGATATGGCAAGAACAATATGGAATGAGTCAAATATTTCTAATGTTTATTGGAAGGAGGTTGTCCATACAACAGTATATACCTTAAACATGGCACAATTGAGAGTGAACAAGAAAATGACACCTTATGAGCTATGGTATGACAAAAATGTTAGGGTTTAGGTAGGTCTAGAGCAAATACAAATTAACAATTATATGCAGATTTAATTACACAAATATGAAGAATCATACATAACAAAAATAACATAGAGATTTAATGTGGTTCACCCAAGATGGGCTAAATCCACAAGAGAAACAACTATCCAATCTTTCTTATTGTCTAGTAAATTAATACAACAACATTACTGTAGACATCTAAAAATGGTCAACGCTTGTGGAGTCATACTTTAACATTTACGCATTGCCTTATTTTAGGGTTTTTGCATCGCATTAACATTTCTTCTATGTTGCGCACTTGGTCTTTATCATTTGCGATCATTGAGTCCTCCTTCTGTATTCTTCATTTGTCTCACTTTTGAATTTGGTCTTGTCGATAATAATCTTTAGTCATGATTTTGGTCGATCTTATCCTGTTGTATCAATGTGCATGTTCATTTGTCATCATTTCCGACATCATCAATCCTAATCAATCATAGAATTAGGGTTTTGTCCTCTTTTCAATCTCGTCAATTTTGCGATCGATTTGTCATCGATCATTGTCATTTTCAGTCTTGTAGTTTTGTGATTGATTTGTCATTGATCATTGTCCTTTTCAATCTTCTCATTTTGCGATTGATTTGTCATTGATCATTTTCATTTTCAATCTTGTCATTTTGTGATCGATTTGTCATCCATCATCGTCCTTCTCAATCATGTCAATTTGGATCAATTAGTCATTGTTCCTCGTCAATTGGCACATTTATCAATCAAATCATTTGTCAGCATTGGTCCTTTGTTAATTAGAATCATGATCGAATCGACATCAATTATCTTTTGTCAAAACATAATTGTCATCCTTGCATTTCTAATTCATCTTCTAAGGTTTTATGATTTATTCATTTAATCTTGTTTGTCATTTTCCCTCTAGGTTAAATAATTTATTTATTTAACCTAAGTTTTCTTGTCACAATTAAATATTTATTTAATTGGCTAATTAATTCTTCTCTCTTTTTGTGAATTAATTAATAAATGAAAAATTATTAATTAATTTACCTAATTTTCCAATTTACTAATTTCTCCTAATTCCTAATTTTCTAAATTTCATCAATTTTCTCCTATATTTACCCTAATTTCATGGGAATGACATTTCAATCTTGTCATAATTTGTCATAATTTGTCATAATTTGTCAATCAATCAATTTTGCATAGCAATTTTGTCAATTTTGTCATAATTTGTCAATCAATCAATCTTGCATAGAAAGTGTCAATTTTGTCATAATTTGTCATATTTGTCATTCTTGATTTGAAATTTCCTTTCAAATCTCTTCATGCGAATCTTGTCATCTCTCCAATTTGTCTATAAATTGGATGAATTTCTTCAATCATCCCCCCCTGATCGATCAATCAATCACACTTCTAGTATCCTTATGTTGTCTTGTCAATTTTGCTTTCATCTCATGCTTATGCACTTGTAGGTGAGGTCCACAAACACACTAATTTGAAGGAGAAAGAAGGACAATGGAGAATTATGAAGGAGATATCTGCATTTGGTTTGCTTTAATTTCATTTTAAATATCTTGTCTTCATGTTTTCTATTGAATGTTTTTAGGATTGTTATCATTGCAATCTGGTTTTGTGATTGAGCTAGTCTAAATTTTCTATTTGCTTTGATGATTTCCAAATTCCTATCTACATTAATTGGTGAACCCGACGTGAACTTAACCCCTTAACTATGTTTTTTAGTGCTTTTGAGCTGATTTGCAGGTGAAAAACTCAAGAAACAGGGTGACCCAGAGCTTTCTAGACACTTTTGCGCCTATGTAGGAGGGATCTGCACCTGTGTTAAGGAGATCTGCACCTGTGTCAAGGCATTCTGTGCCTATGTAAGACCAAAAATAGAGGTGAAAATTAGTGTTTTCATTTGCAAATTACTTTGTTTTGCGTTTTGTTCTTGTATTCTAGTTTTCTTTGGTACTGATTCTCTGTGCAGCACCTTGGCATTATGTGTGACGAAGACTAAGAATGAAACTACTAACAAATCTTATGCAGGTTCGCTAGTCAGAGACCAAACAAATAAAACTTCTAACTTAGTGATTTTGCAGGTTGCCTTATATTCCAACCAAACTTTGTGTTTGTGATTCATAATTAGGCACCTAGTATGTTTGCTAAGTAGGATGGAATGAACATGTGTTCACTTTGCTTGTCGAGTTTGACATTGGAGTAGGAGAGTATGCTCTCATCCTTCTTAGGGTGATCAGAAATCCAGATCTTTGATACCATTCTCATGTTTTGGATTGTTTGTTACCTTTAGAGGGCCTGCCTTCCTGACCATTTTCTTTCTTTTGCAAGCAAGTGACAATCGTGAGAAGGGAACGACCCAAAGTGAGCACAGCTAGAGTACCTTGGCATTCTAACTCACTATAAATAAATACCTGATGGGCGAAAGCTTTGAAGGAAGGGTTATGTGGGAATTGTAGTTACTTGGGAAGTGATGACCCTTGGACTCTTTCTCATATCAGCATCTAAGTAGGGCCTCATGGTCTAAATCATGCTTGCATGACTACATTTTTTTGGTATCTTGGTGGGCCTATGTCTCAATCATGCTTGCGTGACACCAAGGAGTAACACTTAACAGAAATCCTTATTAAACACCTTGTATTTAGAGGCCAAAAATCCTTCTAGGTGCTTGAGAAGGAGGAGTTCAGATACTTGGAAGAGATACTAAGTTTGCCATGGGGAGATTTCCATGGGGACTGATGCTTGGCTGCCCTGAGAAGTGAGTGCCGTGGAGGGGAGCCCGTGGGGTCAAGCATCTATGTATTCTCCTTGAATCTCATAATGAATCTACCTCTCAAGTACCTACTATCCTTACCTACCATAAGAAATGTGTGAATGAGCATGATTGTCTTAAGTCTAAGTTAAAATATCTTGTCTTCTTTGCTTCTCAAAAGTTGAGTTGTGTCTCATTTCAAAAATAAGACAAATTGATTCAAAACAAGGTTAAACACAAGAGTATTTCATTCAACAAATCTCAAAACACAATCCAAACAAAGGTCCAAATTTGTCCAAGTATTCATCCAACATTTGAACATGGTCGTCAACACATTAAATGTCTTTGTTTCAAAATTCATGTCACTTTAGGTTAGGTTTTGCATAGTCCCACTTAGGTCCTAAGGCATATTGTCATCTCCTTTCATTTTAGTCCTTTTCATTGCAAGCATCCTCATTTTGCACTTAGGTCCAAAATCATTTCCCTAAGTTTGCATTTCATTGTCATATCCAAGCTAGATTTCCATCTAGGTGACATTCGTGCATTATACTTTTCATGCTAAAATTAGGTCTTGCCTAGGTTGCATTTTGCATATTCCAAGTCATTGGTCTTTGCATATCCTTATCATTGTATTGTCATCTTGTCTTGGCTTCATCTTGTCATATCATATCCTTAGATAATTTTCATGTCCTAAGTCATTTTCATAATCATTGCCTTCTTGCATTTAGTCTCAAAAATTTGATTTGTCAAACTTGGAAAATCAAAACTTTGGATAATACCCTAAGTTGTTGTTAGGGAGTCTTGACCTTGTCTAAAATTTGTCCTCTCATTAATATCATTTTTGTCAAACCTAGCTTAGTATCCAAGCATATAGGTGAGACATTGTCAATTTGTCCTATTGTCATTTGGTCCTTTGTCCTTTAAGGTCTTGGCTTCATTTCAACTTCCTAAGGTTGAGTCTTTAGGTTTGCATTTCAAAAAGTTTGTCCAAATCCTGAAAAACAACAAAAACATAGGTTGCATTCTTGCCATAGATTGCATTTTCATCTATTGGTTGCATTTAGTTGCGTATCATACATCATCCTTTTAAAATCAAAAATCCCAAAAACATTGCATAGTGACATGTCTATTGAAACAAGGTTCCAAGCACCAATGATGCAACAAAGTTTGACGTATCAACCAACAATGCAATCGAATTTTAATCCAAGGCAATCACAATTATATCCAACCCAACAACAAGGCAATATCAGTCAAACTTTTTATGATGAAACAAGTCTCCAAATACAAAAACTAGAGGAGAAACTAGCTCAAGAAAAGGAGATATTGGAACAAAAAGTGAAAAACATTGAGAAGAATAGATCACAAATGTCCAAAATGTTTCAAAAATTTCCAGGTTGAAATCCAAAGATTGAGCCAATTGATGTAAGATTTCTTATTGAATGATCAAACATACCAGCTCTCCTCTCACAAATAGAGATGATGAAACAATTTCAAGAAAAGAGACAACAACATTATGTGCC
Organism: Cryptomeria japonica; assembly: GCF_030272615.1. Taxonomy (NCBI): domain Eukaryota; kingdom Viridiplantae; phylum Streptophyta; class Pinopsida; order Cupressales; family Cupressaceae; genus Cryptomeria; species Cryptomeria japonica. The sequence goes on from NC_081408.1 coordinate 272,004,879, forward strand.
TCCACAACAAGAACAAGAAGGTGTTTACTATCAATCACATTTTCAACCATCACAACCAATGGTTCAACCAATTGTCCAACATATACAACCAACACAACCAATGGTCTAATTTCAACAATATGTCCAACCAACTATACAATGTCCACAAATAGTTCAACCAATGGTGGAATATCAACAAGTTCAATCAACATATCAATGTCAACAACCACAACCAAACATTCAAATACAAAGGTTGCAACATGCACCAAGCCAAATTTTGAACATGTCAAACCAATTTGACCAACATCTAGTTCGAAATCAAAACATGACATCAAACCAAAAACAAGTTCAAATTCCAGATACAACTATGTCAAAACCTCGAAAGAAAGGTGGCTTTATTGCAAGGATCTTAAGGAAATTACCAAGTGAGTTCTTTGAGGAAGATCAAATTAATACACTTATGTCTAGCAATGCCTCATCCCCCCACAAACAAATTGACTCTCTAGTGGCATCTATCCCTACAGCTTTAGAAGTTTCACAAGAACCTTCCATATTGTCCTTATCAAACAATACACCCAAGGATGAAATTATCCAAGGGCCATCCATAATTGATTACCAAGATAATCCAATTCATGATGCACATCCTTGTCATGTTTTAGAAATACAAGACCCAATGCCACCATGCACTTTATTGCCATTACCTATTTTAGAGGACCCCATTCGAAGTCCCTCTTCCTCATGTTCAAGCATTGATTACTTGCTAGAATCCATTACAAATGTTCAAAGTGCATTTCCTTCATGCCAAAACATTGATCCCTTTTCAAAATCCCCCATGCATATCCAAAGTCCAACCTCATGTCAAGAGAATAATTTAGAGCATGAAGAAACATGTCTTGAAAAATATCAAGATCAAGATCCCGAAACCTTATCATCCCATCCAATTGTTGACCAGGACCCCATGTTCCCATACACTCATGATGATTCCCCTATTCTTGTCCATCCTATCCAAATTCCTATTGACACTCCATTCCCTAAGCAAGATCAAGATATCCTAGTCCATCCAATCCCAAAAGATCCCCTTCCATTTCATGAAAACAATGTCCTTTCAAATCCCATTGGCATTCCACTTCCTAAGAAAGATCAAGATATCCTTTCCATCCTTTATGATGATCCCATTAAAAGTCAAGAGCAAAGCAACTTTAAAGAGGATTCCAATGATCTTCCTCCTTGTCAAGATCAAATTATTCCTTTAAATCCTCCACAAGATACTTTTGTTCCTCCATCTCCTTGTCTTAATGCTCCATATACACTCAAAGATCGCATTGATGATCCCATTATTTCTCCCATTCCATCTCTTGAAGAGCCTATCATTGAACCATGTCCACTACACAATCCTATTTCCCTTCATGATCCTAATCCCCCTCATGATTCTAATGTGTCAGTGCAAGATGTTCATGAACCCTCGACATGCATAATGGGTTCTTTCACTTTGGTGCAATCCAATCCACTTCAAGATCTCATTATTTCTCTCATATCATATCCACCTCATAATGGACTTGCGTCTTCTTCCTCTAAAAGAAAAGAGTATCCTACAATTCAAGATATTCATAAAGGAAAAGGGGTAGACCTTCATGAGAAAGAACCCCTCCATATCAAAGAAGATCTTAAGGGTCATGTCTACACAACTCACTCTCAAGACGTTGGTATCCCTCCATCAAAATCCAAACATATCCCTTCCCCATCATCCCTTCCATCCATCTTAGGTCCTTATATCTCTTCATCCTCTATGCAAGGTCAGCAAAGGCACACATCTTTGAGAACCTTCCAGTCATCCAAAAGAACTCCACTTCATTCCTATCCATCCATTCATTCCTTTCCCCCTCCAAGCAATTTGGATGCCAAGCATAAAAGTAGTAAGTCTAGAAATCCACATGTATTCAAAGATCAACATGTCCAATATAATCGACATGTCAAAACAAAGAACAATATGATCTATAAAGAAAAAGAAATATCCAAAAGGTCACAAAGGCCCATTGCTCAAAAACAAAATTCAAAATATATATGGGTTCCTAAATCCCTTGTGCAAGCAATGCACTCCAAGGAACCACATAAGTATGAAAAATAAAAAACCATGTGGATCCCTAAGCGGCTCCTTGAAGTACAAAAGCGTAAAGAAACATCAAAATTGGCAGCTAAAATTGCTATTCCTCCATCCAAACCTTCCAAGTCTATTCCTCCACCACCTTCTTCATCCATTTTGGGCCCTTATGTCCCAAAAATCCATAGCCTTTCCTTCCTCAAAATCTCCATATCCAAAACCCACTCTTCCTCCATCAGTCCATCACCTGTCAAGGTGTGTTCCAATATTGATCTTGCCTTTATTTCTGTCCACTAAAGCCCAATTCTTCCAATACCCTATGCATTATCCATGCATATTTTCCATCCTTCGATCCCTTTGATCCCATCCTTTGCATAAATCCTTGCCTTAATTTCATCTATTTTTCCATGTCCTTATCCTACCAATGTCTTTGAGCATGCTTTTAAAGGTCATGGTCCATTTATTTCAAGGTTACTATCCAAAGAAAAAGACGCTTGAGTCCTTCTTCCATCCCCTATCATGTGTCCATCATTTATTGAAAAAATACAAAAAAAAAAAAAAAGAAAAAAGAAAAAGAAGAAAAAAAGTAAAGCAAAAATAATTCATCCACTGGTGAAAACATGGAAAATAGGCACCTTAGGCAAGTACCATGATGAAAACCTGGCAAACAGGTGTCATGCATAATCTATGAACTTCTTGCACACCACACTTGGGGGCAAGTTTCCTCCTTCATATCTTATTGCCCTTCATAATCCTATCATACCATGTCATTACCCTTCATATCCTATTGTCCCTCATGTCCAGTTTCCCTTTCCACCTTTGATTTTGACAAGGCTGAGGAACTTCATGAGCATCATGCATCTTGTTTGCAGCTTTTAGTCCATCATAGCTTTTGGTCTTTATCCATTTGCTTATTATAACCTTTCATCCATATTCCCTAGCTTATTGCAACTTTCTGCCACTATCCCTTAGCCTATCCTGACCTTCAGTCCATGTCCCTTATCCATTCTTGGTCTTGCTTATCCTATCCATATCTTATCACTATCCATACACTCTTTTTCATTCCTTGATCTTGATTTGACATAAGGACACAAAATTTAAACATAGTTTCAAAAACCTCTTGACATGTCCCTCATGCCATGTTCTTTCTTTACATTGTCATATCCAGTCTCTTGTCCCATCATGCAATAGCCCTTGAAAATTGCATCCGTATTGTCTCCATGATAAAAGGCCTTTGTCTTCCCTCTAGCCACCAACATTTCAGCAAGCCTATTCATTCACCTATCATATTCCTTGCCTTGCTAGACACTGGGGGCAAAATCCCTAAAAAAAATCAAATAAAGTCCTGAAATAATCCCTAAAAATCAAATAAAGTCCTGAAAAAATCTTTAAAAAATCAAATAATGTCCTGAAAAAATCTAAAAAAAATCAAATAATGTCCTGAAAAAATCCCTAAAAAGTCAAATAAAGTCCTGAAAAAATGAACAAAAAATTGTAAAAACTCAAAAAACAAATCAACAGTATCCCCTTTTTGCATAGATAGATCATTGAGCATACCTCCAACGACACGCAATCACACACTGTGCTTTACTGAAATCACGCATTCACAGATGAACTTTTCAATCAAACCAGACATTCACAACTGATCAAAATTGTCATATCAATCAATCAACATCAATATCATTTGTCCTTGTCACTACTATCATGGGTGTTATACAGGGTGTGGTACACTCAAAACCAGACTGTGTCCTATCTTAGACGGGGTACCGCATTCCCTAAAACCAGACAACATGATTGTCCTATCAACACTTTCAACTTTTGACAATGAAGATCAAGATGTTTGTTTGACTTGTTGGAATTAGCGAGTCTTATCATTTATTGATTTATCTTCGATCATGTTCCTATGTTGCTCGATGATGTCACTGAGTGATTTAGAGTGACTGAGATGGTTCATAGTCCCTTTTTTTGTTGTGTTTGTTGTTTGTGGAATGTTTGTCACAAACTGGGGCAACTATATCATTGGGTGTCTGTGATAAGTACATTCACTTTGTGAATGCCGCACATACCTTGACCCTTGATGTAAGTACCCTAGGATGCTTCACTCATTCCTTGTGTGCGATGTGTCTGTATTTTGCTAAAGGGGTTGCGTTTTAGCTCTGGCCTTCAATGCCATGATGCTCTGCATCCATTTTGCTACATTAAATAAAGGTTCTCACCTACAAAGTGCATTGGTGAAAGAAAGTTTTTCTTCATCTCTAACTATCCTCTGTCTAATTTCTTCTTACTAACATTTCTTCCGTCAGTTTGGGTAGTCAGTACAGTCTAGTTCTTTGATCTCCACAACAAAAAAACATACGTTGCATCTTGCATTCATTGATTAGTACATTTGCATTATATCAAGCATTTTATCCATTTCATATTATAAATGCATCAAAAGCACATAAAAATATATTCATACATGTTCCACAATGGTACATAAACAGTGCATAAGTCATCCATACATGGAAAGTAAACATAAGCCATAACACATTGCATCCCATCATATAGCTACATATCATATCATATATCAAAACAATATCGGAGTACAAAATTGGACTATCTGTCTTAAGTATGGCCCTCAGGCTGAATGCATAAAGTCAAACTACATATGTCTTTGTCATAAGGAGTACGTGCCTCTGTCACTGGGTGCTCCCTCTGTCCTCCTCATCCCTGCCATGTCTCAAGGATGATGTCCCTCTTGCCCCGGGTCCTAGTTGTGGTGGTCTCCTAGGTCCACTCACCCCCATGTTGCTCATTGACCTCTGAGAGTGTGGCCTGCTCTCTGTCCTCGATCGTGCCCGATATTACACTGCTCTTTGCTCTAGTGGAAATGCTTGTTCTTTGTGCATCCAACCTCTAATTTTTCATCCGTTTGCTCCTATCATTTTCTATCATTCTTATCGATCAATTGGCCTCTTTTCTGGATGTTTCCGACCAATTCCTTGAGGGGGCATGCATATGTCATTGTTATTGTTTGGGGCATTTTCATTATTGTTCTTTGAAACAACACTTGAAATCACATTGTCTCAAAGAGGGGCAAAATGTAGACGTCTAAAAATGGTCAACGCTTGTGGAGTCATACTTTAACATTTACGCATTGCCTTATTTTAGGGTTTTTGCATCACATTAACATTTCTTCTATGTTGCGCACTTGGTCTTTATCATTTGTGAGCATCGAGTCCTTCTTCTGTATTCTTCATTTGTCTCACTTTCGAATTTGGTCTTGTCGATAATAATCTTCAGTCATGATTTTGGTCGATCTTATCCTGTCGTATCAATGTGTGTGTTCATTTGTCATCATTTTGGACATCGTCAATCCTAATCAATGATAGAATTAGGGTTTTGTCCTCTTTTCAATCTCATCAATTTTGTGATCGATTTGTCATCGATCGTTGTCATTTTTAGTCTTGTAGTTTTGTGATTGATTTGTCATCGATCTTTGTCCTTTTCAATCTTGTCATTTTGCAATTGATTTGTCATTGATCATTTTCATTTTCAATCTTGTCATTTTGTGATCGATTTGTCATCGATCATCATCCTTCTCAATCATGTCAATTTGGATCAATTAGTCATTGTTCCTCGTCAATTGGCACATTTATCAATCAAATCATTTGTCAGCATTGGTCCTTTGTTAATCAGAATCATGATCGAATCGACATCAATTATCTTTTGTCAAAACCTAATTGTCATCCTTGCATTTCTAATTCATCTTCTAAGGTTTTATGATTTATTCATTTAATCTTGTTTGTCATTTTCCCTCTAGGTTAAATAGTTTATTTATTTAACCTAAGTTTTCTTGTCACAATTAAATATTTATTTAATTGGCTAATTAATTCTTCTCTCTTTTTGTGAATTAATTAATAAATGAAAAATTATTAATTAATTTACCTAATTTTCCAATTTACTAATTTCTCCTAATTCCTAATTTTCTAAATTTCATCAATTTTCTCCTATATTTACCCTAATTTCATGGGAATGACATTTCAATCTTGTCATAATTTGTCAATCAATCAATTTTGCATAGCAATTTTGTCAATTTTGTCATAATTTGTCAATCAATCAATCTTGCATAGAAAGTGTCAATTTTGTCATAATTTGTCATATTTGTCATTCTTGATTTGAAATTTCCTTTCAAATATCTTCATGCTAATCTTGTCATCTCTCCATTTTGTCTATAAATTGGATGAATTTCTTCAATCATCCCCCCCAATCGATCAATCAATCACGCTTCTAGTATCCTTATGTTGTCTTGTCAATCTTGCTTTCATCTCATGCTTATGCACTTGTAGGTGAGGTCCACAAACACACTAATTTGAAGGAGAAAGAAGGACAATGGAGAATTATGAAGGAGATATCTACATTTGGTTTGCTTTAATTTCATTTTAAATATCTTGTCTTCATGTTTTCTATTGAATGTTTTTAGGATTGTTATCATTGCAATCTGGTTTTGTGATTGAGCTAGTCTAAATTTTCTATTTGCTTTGATGATTTCCAAATTCCTATCTACAATTACAATGCCTTATACATTCCAACCACTTATAACAAGCAATTTTAGGGTAACATACAAATTCAGCTAACAAAATTAACCCTAACCCTAAAAAAATATTCTCATAATCTTTTCCTCGTACTCATATTCTCGTACTCGTACTTGTATTCTCTCATTCTTGTATTCTCATACATGTACAATACTTTTTGTGGGAGCCTTTGTCTCCCAAAGAATTTTCTAATTAGATGTAGTCAAAGTTTGAAATGTCAATGATAGGAGAGTTATCCTACTTTCTTGGACTACAAATATCACAGCTGAATATAGGTATATTTGTCTCCTAAACTAAGTATGTAAAAGACATGTTGAAAAGGTTCTAAATGGAGGATTGCAATCTTGTCAGTACCCCTATGGTGATTGGATGCAAGTTAAGGAAGAATTATGAGTCACCTGATGTTGATCAGACCATGTACAGATCAATTATTAGGAGTTTACTACATCTAACTACCTCCAAGACTGACATTGTACAAGAAATGTGTATGGTGGCAATATTAAAAGCTACCCCAAAGCAATCTCATGTAATTATTGTGAGCAGGGTATTTATATACTTGTAGAGTACATTTGATTATGGACTATGGTATCCAAATAATGGTGATTTTAACTTAGAAGCATTCACAAATGCTTACTAGGTGGGATGCATTGATGATCACAAGAGCACTAAAGATGGTGCCTTCTTTCTTGGTGGTAGACTAGTCTAATGGCATAGTAAGAAAGAAGAATCCATCTCTTTGTCTACTGATGAAGCAAAGTACATAGTTGTTGGTGCATGTTGTTCACAAGTTATCTGGATGAAGAAAACACTCAAGGACATCTATCTAGAGTATACAGATCCCATCTCCATCAAATGTGACAATTCATCTGTATCAAAATCTCCAAGAATCTCGTCATGCACTCAAGAACAAAACATATAACAATTAAGTATCATTTCTTGAGGGAGAAGGTAGCTAAAATAGAAGTCAAGGTTGAACATGTAAGTACTGATGAGCAAGTGGTTGATATCTTTACTAAACTTCTGCCTAAGGACACTTTTGAATATTTGAGATTAAGGTTAGGTGTTGTGCCTCCATCCTTCAACACTTAAATAGATACAGAGGCCTGTGGTTCAGGGGGAGCTCATAGCTTCACATTATGCATCCTTAAACCTGTGTTTGTAGTTTTTAAGGGAAGTCTGTTTCTAAATAGGGTCAAAAAAATAGTTGTAGGTGTTGTTGATGTGTAAAGAGGAGAAGTTGAGGTGTTGTTTATGTCCATGACATGTTATCTATTGAAGGTCAAGTGCAGTTGTCACATAGGGAGTGTCATGTGTTTTCGGTTGAGTGAAGAAGGTCAAAGGGGGAGAAGATGCATGATTGACAGTTGGTTGTTCCCCCCTTTTCCATTGTAATCAAAGGGGGATAAGTTGAGAAAGGTTGACAAAGGTTTAATAGAGGTTGACATCAATGCCAAATGGGAATATTGTTGGCATTAGATTGTCATTGATGTCAAAAGTTAAGTGGACAGAGATGCAGAGATGATAAATGCCATGGAGAACAAGTGTGGCTTGACTCAGAAAGATTGTTGTTGTAGCATATCATAACACACCATGTTAATCCCACATGAAAATATAGAAGGCAAGAATAGGATGTGCTATTGGGACTTGCAAATTGGACATGAAGACATAGGCCATTGAGTTGGTAAGGCATTGAGGAAACTGGTCTAACTCAAAAAAAATTTTGTTGAAATTGTGCTAACACACCGTATTAGTCCCACAGAGTTATAGGTAGTGTTAGTCGCACATAGTTACAGAGTTTACCTAACACATCATGTTATCGTTATCGCTATCTTGCGGTCAATTGTTTGCATTGACCATGGATAGTTGTGAAATTGTGCTAGGGAATGTCAATAATATGACAATTTATGTCACCCCACAATCCCATATCAAAGAAGACCTCAGATGAAAGTAATTGCAGGGTAACATTGAGATAGTGCAAATGGCATTCCCTGCCATCCCGTAACAAGAAAGATGTTGGATAAAAACCCCTGCTGGTAGTATAACATTGGAGTAGCTGGCGGCCCTCGCCATCCCACAGTGTGCAAACTTGGAAAGGGACGACCTAATGGGATAACTAAATAGAAAATCAAATGGATCTCCCTACTACCCTATGACGTGGAAAATGGAAGAGTGTTGGTCGCATGGGATAACATGAGCAAAGAGAAAGAGGCTCCCTGCTATCGTGCACCATGGAGGTTTGAAGTATTGCAAGCACATGGGGAAAAACAAATAGGATAAATACAATTCTCTCCGCTATCTCATGGTAGAATGGACATAGGTAAAATGACCACATAGGGAAAAATCCATGACGAAGTATCTTCTACCACGCTATCCCATAGCGAGGATGGATTAATGAAGATAAATTTGTTGGGTAAAATAGATAAATAGAGTATGAGGTATCCCACTAGCCCACAGGAAGGAAGGTTTTTCACAATAGCGCATAACATGCATGTTAGTAAACTACGAAAAATGCCAGCTTAGCCAAATGCCACTGTGGCATCTTTGACCAAATATTTTTGGTCATATCTTCTAGATTACTGGTCTGAATTCAAAGATATTGAAAGAGGCATTTTGGCACACTAACAAAGTATTTTGGGAACTTGGGTAAATCATTTTTGATCGCTAGCTATTTGACAGATACAGAAGGTGGTAAATTTCCTATGCCAAGTCGATAAGATCAAAGTGAAAACTAATCATATGGACAATTCTAAGTCTACTTAGAAAATTGTGTGGATCATGTTGTTGATAACGATGCAAACTAATTTTCTATAATTTGTGGTGAGATATGGTCTAGCCGACCTTATGGAGGTGAGATCAATAAAATTGTTTGTGTGAATTGTTGTTGAGAGTGGAAGTGTTGTGAGTGTGTTGAGCAGTGTGAAGTCGTAGGATACAAAACATAACATCGCAAAACTAATTGCATACATAACCATTAGAAGAGATTAGAGAGAAGAGAACATAGATTGAGAGTAGAGAAGAGTCAAGTCAATCTCAAGTGTAGAGTACAAGTTATGAGTTACAAATTTTCATTTGTAACAAGGTGCATAACAATAATTAAATATTTTCACATTGTATGTCATCTGAGTGGATGCTCAGATAGGGGGTTGGTGCCCATAAATGTGTAATCAAAATATTTTCATTGTGAGGCTAGATTAGAGTAGTAAACTCTAGCAATAGTTCTCATCGAGATTTTTCTCCATCATGGGTTTTCCTCTTATATCTTGTGTTATGGGTTTGTCGTCTATGTGTGTGTGCAGATAAGTTTAATGTATTTTCTCATAGTTGCTTGACCTCAATTATTAGAGCTTTAATCTTTTAGAGAGTTCAAGTTTTTAATTACCATTGATTCATCCCTCTCTCAGTGGTCCATTTATGTTCCTTCGTCAATGATGTATTCCATTAATTGGTCACATTCCTGAATTTGTCCACTTCTCGCTCATACCTACTCATTTGGTTATCCCATGTTTAATTTTTTTGTCATATCACATACAACATACCAATGAAACATTGGGTTTCAAGCTAAATTGGTACTAATACTTTAGTTTTCTCTCAAGCTATCTTTCCAAAATCTTTTGCCCTCCACTAAATTAAACTAAATTCTAGGGCTTCGCATCGTTAATGTGGACATTGGGCAACAAGGAATCTGGACTTTAACTCTCACTATTTTATGTTCGCATCTTATCCTTTCTTTCCCATGATTCACCTAAAGGACTAACTTGCGGCTGACATCCTAATTGCGAATTCAAAGTCAATGGGAAAATATGAAATTTTTTCTACTCACTTAAACCTCGTTACAAAGCTTATTTTATTCTTCTTTCCATGATTATCCCTTTCAAGTACTACTTATCCCTTAGATTTTATAGATCCAAAACGACAAAATTTTGGTGGGTCCCCATTTTATAACAAAAATTGGGCATGTTGTGTTTGTACACAACAACTTGCCACCCTTCAAATTTAACCAAAAATATTTGGTTTAAACTTTAAGATGAATTCATATCCACTACACTTAAGGCATACTTAGGAAAATTACACATTCACTTCCATAGACAATAAACCCCTGCCACAATAAAGCATTTGAGCATCTCGAGTGTATTCATGTGATTCATTCTTCTTCTAAAAGTCTATCAATTAAATAGTAATTTACCAAGCTATTTAATTTATCTTCCCTCAATTCCAACCTTTTGGATAGAGCCTTACTGCTAGTCAGACGTCCATAGCCCCGGTAAGGTTATCCTTGCCACTATGATTTTTCTCTTTAAAAAAAAAATAAATTATTTACATATTTATTTATTTTTCCATTCACTTTGATATAGCATTAAACACATTTGGAAGTAATATTTTTAGAAGCTCTTCTTGATGCTTCAATTACTTAGATATTGCTTTTAGCTCATTTGAAAGAATTATCAATTTTGAACCATCCTTTAATTTTCACAACATAGGGCATTGGTGGTGAGGATGATTTTTTATTTTCACTTCACAAATTACTAGCCTTGTCGATAATACCTTCAAAAGAATTTGAAGTGACAAATATATAGATTTCCTCAAAAATATATGCAAACTGTGATATTTAATTCCACGTGATCTATAACATACCCCTACTAACACCATGTAAGTACTTGGAAATAAGTTCATTTTAAAGAGCCTAGGGAGATAATACGAAAGAGCCTAGGGAGATATCTCGCTTTGACAAAAACCCCTGCTAGTAGCATAATGTTGAAGTAGCTAGCGGCCCTCACCATCCCATAGTGTGCAAAGTTTGAATGGGGTGACCTCATAGAATAACTGAATATAAAATTGAATGGATCTCCCCACTACCCTATGATGTGGTTAAAAGAGAAGAGTGTTGGTTGCATGGGGTAACATGAGCAAAGAGAAAAGGGCTCCATGCTATCTTGTGCTATGCATATAAAAATATACAACAATAGATCAAAATCACAATAAATAAAAAACTCATAAATCACACACAAACACCTTTTTAAACATGTAGATTTAGAAACAAAACAATAAGAACACACATTTAAATTTTAAGGGTGCCACACACCAACCTCAACTCCTGCAAATTAGAATGTGAAGATGAAAATTTGATGAAGACCTTCCAACCCAAACAAATAAAAAATCCCACAGCTACAAGCTTCCTCCCTTTATCTAAATTTTACTTGTAAGTTTCAAATTCCTTCCAAATTCTCTTGATATCCAAAGTTGGAGAGTGGGTAATGAAATCTAAATTAGAATTTTTTTCTCCTAAGTAGACTCCTCTCACACTTTCTAACTTCCTTGGAAGAAGATGGTGAGAGATCATAGGTTGGTCTTCCCAACTCTCTTACAAGCTTTTTAAAAGAGGAAACTCCAAAGGTAGGTGAAAGGTGGAAGGAGTGCATCCAAACACAATAATAGAAGGTTGTCTTTCCCAAATTCAATCTTCTAAAAGCTGATTTTCGTCCATCAAGAAAAGGTCACTTTTGAAGTGACTTGGCAATCACATGTGAGTGGTTCTATGCCCAAAAAGGTCCCTTACTCAAAAGGTATATCAAGTGGGCTTTGAAAAATAACTTAACCTTAACTATAGGAGTTAGTTTGACCCTTCAAAAACCCACCTAAAGTTTACCTATAGATCAAACTTGATTTGACCATTCTAAGGGATCCCTAACCAATTTGTCTTTTGGGAAAACTAAATTAGGTTTGAAAATGCATTGGTTCTCACATTTCCTTCTTAAGGAAATGTCACATGCCAAATCAAAATCACAATACAAGTGTCAAGTGACCATAAAATACAACACATCAAATACACTAGACATGCCCTTTCAAGGTTGAAACAAATTAACTAATTAATAAATTGAACACACACACATGCATACACTTATACAAAAATAAACACATTACAAATGAGGTGTTGTCTCTCCAAATAGACAAACCTTGGCTTCACAATCACACATAGGTTTGGCATAGATCTCCCATGTTTTTTCATGGTGACATGGGTTAATATCCTGCACATCTCAATTCACACATCAGTATGTCCAAAACAATATTTACATTTTAATGGAAGAACACATGTCAAACACATAACATTCAATTTCACATTGTAACTGGTAATGATCTACTAATCCAAGAGCAATAGAGATAGAATTTAATTACTTTTCCTAACAATCCACATGTGACCATTTAATCATTTGCAAACATATTTGAAATAATACAAAGCAACTATAAAATAGGCATGCATAAATGGGTTATAACATCATCAATCACAAGTACGAAAATCAGGCATAATGTGGGATACTTCATATCTGCTATTGTCCATGAAAATAGTATGTCACATGGCCTCAAGGGCCATTATGTACCAAAATAATGTTCACTGAACCACCTGTCAAGCATGGTCAATTACAACATATCTCTAGAATCAAGTATTACAACTTAGCATATCAACCATCCATGCGGGATACTAAGAAGTCAACCATGGTCAAACTAAATTTTAAGAGTTTGTTGGAATTATTGGCATTAGGTTGTCATTGATGTCAATTGGTTTGGCATTGTCACTGATGAGTAAGAAGTGGCAACTGATATAGGAGAAGTAAGACATGATGATGTCAATCCATATGTATGTAAATAGATTGAAGGTAGGTTACCGGTACACATGAAATGCATCATCTACCGGTAAAGCAGGACCATCGACAAGGCAAAGAAAGAAAGCAAGAGAAGAACTAAAGGATGTAAACTAGTATACTCAGTGAAGATTAATATTGTCACTAAATGGATAGAGTAGTAGGACCAGCATGTTTGATGGAAGGAAAAGTTGATCCAACAATAGAAAAGAGTTATGCAGGTATGAAGGCCCATCGGTGGAGTTAGGTTTTACTGGTAAGGTGAGTTGAACTGATAGTCAATCTTGGTCTATGAAGAATGTCAAACGGACATAGAAAAACAATTAGAGGTGGATGTCGACAAAAATGATAGGTGGTGATCATGCATAGGCCAGTGAAGTGTCCATCAACATAACAGTTAGCAAACAGGTCGACTTTTATGAAGAACCTGCAAGTCATGGGAGGATGGAAGAAGACTGCAGCTCGAGGAAGACAAGGTGGCAAGTGAATAAACTAATCTTGCAAGAAGATCTGGTCTTTGTACCCATTTGTTGAAGGAAACAACCGAGACATTAATGGTGTGTGACAGAGAAACACAAAAAAGCATAGTGCATATATCCAAATATAGAAAATGCACATTGGAATGCGAAGTGTTGGTGGTGTTGATAAATGACATGCAGATTATCACTCCAGAAAAGAAGATCAAATCAAATATAATATAGATCGAGCTAATGAAGGAAAAACCTAACATGAAACCATTTCAATGCTTTTTTGAAGGAACCCTAAAAGATAAATATGTCAGCTCGAGACTGAAATAGGTTGATGCTTGATGTGAGGTGTGAGAGAGAAGAGAGCCTCAACAAGGAGAAAGATTATCTACCTTTGAGTTTATTCTAAGAAAGTTGCAGTGTGAGTTAGTAGGCGAACTGGTAATAGGATCTAACTGGTAGAGACAGAGCTACGGGTAAACTATTGCAGTTCTAACAATCAAGATAACCGGTGAGGAGTGATCAGTTAAGAAGGAATCCAAGAGTGACACAATGTGGTGTGAGGATGAGGTAGAAAGAAGAGAGGATAGGAGTAACCAGTGAGTGATTAGAGAGAGTAATTTGATAACCAACAGTGTGAGAACCAATGAAGAAGAGGAGGTTGTTAATCGGAAGAAATCCATTGATCACGTGTTGCAGAACATTAGCAACTAGGTGCTATAATTGTATTTCATTATGCAACACCGAGTTGGCACCTGGTGTAGGGGTTGGTGCTCTAAATTAGCAGGGGTTGGTGCTCCCTGGGTTTGTGCCCTAAATCATTATAATCTGTGGTTTTAGTGTGAGGCTCGATTGGAGTAGTAGACTCCAGCAACATTTCTCATTAAGGTTTTTCCCATATTGGGTTTTCCTCATACATCTAGTGTTGTAGGTTATGCATTTGTGTGTTTGTCTCTTTTGATATCCACATTTATTTGACCATTTTGATTTTTTAGTGCTTAGGGTGATAACCGATATTCCAAGGTTGTTTAAAAAGAAAAGAATTTAGGAACCACTAATTCACCCCCCTCTCAGTGGTACATTGTGTTCAAAAATTGGTATCAGAGCCTAGGTTCCTGGTTGATTAAAACTTTCTCTATCTTGGGTAGATTCTTGTCAAAGAACACAATGGCAAGAATTGAATCTGCCTCCTCAAAAGCCCCCATGGTTGGTGGATTTAACTATGCCTTCTGGAGCAGAAGAAGGGAGACCTATATTTCCTCACTTGGCTTTGATGTGTGGATGTCTATCAAGAATAGGTATATTGTCCATAGTGTTCCTCCCACCGATCTGTATACTAAGAAGGAGTATGAGAATAATTCAAAGGATAAACATGCTATCTTAAGTGGGCTGTCAGATAATGAGTTTGTCAAGGTCATACACTATGCATTTGCCAAGGAGACTTGGGATAAAATAAAGAGGTTATTTGAAGGAGATGCGAAGTCATAGAGGCCAAGCTAAAATCCCTAAGGGGTAAACTTGATGGAATCAAGATGAAGGATGAAGAAAAGATTGTAGACTACCTTCACAAAATAGATGAAACTATGAACACCATCAGACGACTTGGAGAAGAAATTTCTGATGAGATTATTTTCAAGAAGGTACTTGAATATCTCACATCTAAGTATGATACTAAGGTTTCTACCATAGAGAAAGCCAAGGATCTAAAGACCTTCACAATGGATGAGCTATGTTGGCATTTTGGCACTTAGTTGTCATTGATGTCAACCGGTGGAGATTGTGCATGGTAGATGACTACCTGGATAATGATGAAGAGGCAAAATTCTAAGATGTACAACCGGTATAGGATGCTATACTAGTCAATAGGTAAAGAAAACTCTATTGGAAAAGGGTTTTACTGGTATGTGTTTGTTGGACCAATTGAACATTGGAAAGCCGTGTCTTGATTAGTGTGAAGCTGGAGTGGCAAGTAGGGTGCGGTTGGTGAAGCTTCATCCCCAAGGTTGATGAAACAGATATTCACCATTAATGAAGGAACCACAAATCAAGGGATTGCATCAGACTAATTGTGGCTCGAGGAAGAAGGAATGACAAAGGAAGATCAAGTAGTTGGCACCTGGATCGAAGCGAGAAAATCGGATTGAAAGAATGCCTCAAGAAGGAAACACTAGAGGAATTAATAGAAATTTGACAGATGTAAATCTAAATAAAGGATTGTGTTTCCCCTATCCAAAAAAATGTGTCTTAAAAGGCATGAAAATGACGGAGTTGAACCAATGGACTTCAAGGAGTTTAGAACTTGCAAGATCTGACTAGATTTGATTCACCTCGAGGATGGTTAAGAAACCCTAAACGCCTGGATTTTGAATTTTTTTTGGTGGGAAATTATCTTATAAGAAAATGGAGCAATGTGTAGATGATTGATGATGCCGCAGTGAAGAGAGTAGTGTGGAGAGGAGTTGGAAGAAGAAAACTTGAGAAGGGATTTCGATCAAGATACAGTGTGAGCAAGCAGGCAGACCAGTCAGAGGATCCTTCTAGTAGTTCCATAGTCATGCAATTGAGCCTTATCGGTAAGGCATGGTAGAGAAGGAAGCATCCCACTATGACACAATGTACTAAGAGACTGTGTGTGAGAAGGAAAGAAAGATAATAGAAAGTTAATTGATTCAAGAGCTGCAAAATTCATTTGCAGTAAGAAGCCTAAATTGTACTCAAATAGTATTTCAATATACATTGCCAAGTTGGAGTTTGGTGTAGGGGTTGGTGCCCTAAAAGTATAGGGGTTGGTGCCCTAAACTTTTTAATTGTGTTTTACTATGAGGCTAGATTGGAGCAGTAGACTTCAGCAACTTTTCTCACTAGGGTTTTTCCCATATTATGTTTTCCTTGTAAATTTGGTGTTGTGAGTTGGTTGTGTATGCATTATCACTTTTCTCTTCTTTCTTATATTACCAGTTTGATAGTCTATGTGATTAAGTAAATAATTGATATTCTCAAGTTAGATCATAAAAACAATAGACCTAGGAACCACTGATTCACCCCCCCTCTCAGTGGCACTCTGTGTTCAACAATTGGTATCAGAGCCTTAGGTTCCTAGTTATTTTTAAAACCTTGGGTAGATTCTGGACCTTGAGCACAATGGCAAGAAGTGAGTCTGCTTCCTCAAAAGCCCCTTTGTTTGATGGATCTAACTATGCTTTCTAGAGCAGAAGAATGGATACATATATTTCATCTCTTGGCTTTGATGTATGGATGTCAGTCAAGAATGGGTATGTTGTTCCTAATACTCCTCCCACTGATCCAAATGCAAAGAAGGAGTATGAAAATAATGAAAAGGCTAAACATGCCATATTGAGTGGACTGTCCGATAATGAATTTTTCAAGGTTATGCACTGTGGTTTAGCAAAGGAGACATGGGACAAGTTGCAAAGATTATTTGAGGGAGATGCAATGGTCAAGGAGGCCAAATTGCAAACTCTAAGGAGCCAACTTGAAAGCATCAAAATGAAAGATGATGAAAAAATCACAGAATACCTTCACAGATTCGATGAAAGTGTGAATGCTATTAGAGGACTTGGTGAAGAGATTGCAGTTGAAATTCTTGTCAAAAAGATACTTAGATCTCTCACTCCTAAATATGATACCAAAGTGTCAGCCATAGAAGAAGCCAAGGATCTGAAGATTTTTACTATGGATGAACTATTTGGTTCCTTGATAGCCTATGAGATGAGAACAACTGGTGAGACTTCCTCAAGAAAAGAAGCTACTTTCAATACCACCAAAAAGGGGAAGGAAGCTATTACCCTTAAAGAATCCAGTGAAGACTCTGATGCTAAAGTAGTAAACTTTGTTAGGAAGCTCAAAAGAGGATCAAGCCGATACAAAGGAAAGCTACCTCTTAAGTGTTTCAACTGTGGGAAGGTAGGATACTTTGCTGCAAGTTGTCCTCATAAAGAAACCGGTGGAGATGAGTCAAGAGAGTTCAGAAGATCTATCGGCAAGGACAGAGAAAGAAATGACCATTGACAGGGAAGAAGAGACTATCGGAACCAAAATAGTTTATATACCATTGAGGATGACACAACAGATGATGACGATGCATCAGAAGATGATGACCATGAGAACCACAGAGGAGTAAATCTTTTTATGGCACTAGACAGACCTACTACTGAAGAAGAGGAAGAAGAGGATGTTGAGGCTGAAGTGGATTTGGAAAGTGAACTTATCAGTGCACTTGAAGAACTAAGTAAAATAAGAAGAGAAATCAAGAGAGTTAAGCTTATTGTAGTAGATGAACAAGATCTCTTGAAGCAGTCTCTGGAAGAATCTGGTCAAATCATATCTGACCTAAAGCTACAGCTAGAAGAAACTAAGAGGATTAGTGAAGCTATAGCCCTTGACTTGACAAAGAAAGAAAAGGAGCATCAAGAGATAGAAGAAGAAATAATAAAGCTTAGAAAGGATCTTGAGGAAAGCAAGGTAGAAATAAAAATAAGAAACAAGTATGAAGGCAACACTGAAGCTTTGGATAAGATGTTGAGCAAACAAAAGCAATCGAAAGACACTGGTGGCTTAGGCTTTGAAGTTGGTCAAGGATCAGCCCACAAAGGAAAATCTGACAAAGAGATAATGTTCACTTCTTCAATTGAAGGAGAAGAAAAGAAGACATTCACTATAGGCAAGGAAACCGGTAAAAAGACATATGCTGATATTGTTAGAAATCGGCATCCAAACCAACATACAGAAATGAACTGGAGGTCACATTTCATGCACAAATTTGCAGATTCAAGAAGGAATGCCAAGACTGACCGAGAAGGATTCACTAGATTGAACAACATGAATAGAAGACCCCCAATGAGGCAGTTCCATTCTGGACCAAGACATCACGACCGGTATGTATCAAATTTTCATGGTTACTGTTATAGATATAATAAATTTGGGCACATAATAGCTGACTGTAGGTTAAGCAATAAACCTTCTATGAATTTTGAAAGTAGAAATTCATTTAATATGCTCTGAGATATGAATGTTGTGTGCTATCAGTGCAATGAATATGGACATAAGAGCTTTGATTGTAGGAAGAGCCAACCAATATCCTACAATTGTATTAAAGATGCTTATCTTATTGAAAACATAAAATGCTATAACTGTCAATAGTTTGGACACATAGCCAAATTATGCACAAAAAAGAAGATCAAGCAAGTGAAGGAACATCCTGATCAAAGACCGATATATGAACCTGAGCAGAATCCAGGAGCTGACAAAAAGAAGGAAATCAAATCGGTTTGGATTGAGAAAGAAAATGAAAAGGCAGAATCAAGTCTCATAGTGCAGTCTGCCTTGCATGTTGAGAGGAAAAATCTATGGGTAGTAGATAGTGGTTGCTCAAACCATATGACTGGTGACAAAATTTTTTTTATTAATCTTGAAGATTGGAATGGTGGATCGGTAAGGTTTGGAGACAATTCCTCCATCAAAATAAAGGGAAAAGAAACACTAAGCATTGATGGAAAGCTAAAGGCATGTGATGTATATTATGTGGAGGGCCTCAAACATAATCTGCTAAGTGTGAGTCAAATGTGCAACAAAGGTTACAAATTCATCTTTGACTCAACCGGTTGTCAGATAAAGAAAGAAACTGTAAACTGGTGGTAGAAGGAAAAAGAACTGATGGAAATGTTTATAATCTAAAGGAATGCTATGAGTCCTAATGTATGTTAGGACAAGTAGATGAAAGTTGGTTATGGCACAAAATATTAGGCCACATAAATTTTGAAAACTTGGTTGTAGTAAGCAAAAAGGGGTGTGTGAGGAATATTACACCCATCATCAAGCCAACAAACACATTTTGTGATGAATGTGTAAAAGGAAAGCAAACAAGAGTAAGTTTCAGAACAAAGGAGCACAACACCTCCAAGCCACTTGAAATTGTGCATACAGATGTGTTTGGCCTAACTAGAACAAGAGCACTTGCCGGTGAAAGATACTTCATGCTTTTCATTGATGACTACTCAAGGATGACATGGGTCACCTTTCTGCAAGATAAATCACAAGCATTTGAAAGATTCAAGATCTTTCGAAAGATGGTGGAAAAGGAAAGTGGGTACAAATTAAAATGTCTAAGATCAGACAGGGGTGGAGAGTTCACATCAAATGAATTTGAAGATTACTGTGAAAAACATGGAATTAGAAGACAATACTCTACTCCTAGAACACCACAACAAAATGGTGTGGTAGAAAGGAAGAACATGACAGTCAAGGAGATGGCCAGAACTATGTTGAATGAGGCCAATCTACTGGATACTTATTGGAAAGAAGTGGTGCATACACCTTGAACCGGGTTCAGTTGAGAACAAACAACAAGATGACACCTTATGAATTATGGTATGACCAGAAGCCATCAATCAAATATTTCAAAGTTTTTGGAAGAAAATGCTTCATTAAGAAAGATATGGATGGTTTGGGAAGCTTTGACTCTAGGAGTGATGAAGGGATCTTCCTTGGTTACTCATCAAACATCAAGACCTACAAATGCTACAATAAAAGACTAAGAAGAATTGTTGAAAGAATGCATGTAAGAGTTGATGAGGATATGGACAAAGGATGTCAACCACACATTAACTGGTATGATGACTCCGATGATGAAAATATTGATGTTCAGTCTAAACTGAACTAGAGGCAGCACCTCAGAAGGGTCCCAACTGGTATGTATAGTTGAATCATCTGAAAGATCGAATTCTAGGAAATAAGAGTGATGGTGTGCAGACTAGAAGAAGACTTGCCCGAAATGATGAATAAGTCAACCTATGTCTCATGATTGAAGTTGAACCCAAAACATTCATTGAGGCTAGCAAGAGACAAGAATGGATGGATGCCATGGAAGAAGAAATGCACCAGATTGAGAAGAACAAGACTTGGGGATTAGTCCCTAGACCGGAAGATAAGAACATCATTGGCACAAAGTGGGTCTGCCAGAACAAAATGAATGAAGAAGGTAACATTGTGAGGCACAAAGCTAGACTAGTGTGCAAAGGATACTCTTAGGTAGAAGGGATTGACTTTGAAGAAACATTTGCACCAGTGTCTAGATTAGAAGCAATTAGGATGTTTCTCGCTTACTCTGCCTACAAGGGCTACAAAGTGTACCAAATGGATGTAAAATCTATTTTTCTAAATGGGAACTTGGAAGAAGTATACATGTGATAACTCAATGAAGAATAGTGAGTACCAAACCAGTACTGAGAGTGGGGGGTGAATCAGTATAGACACAAAAACTTTTCCTGAACTAGTTTGACTGCAGACAGTGAACTTGACTAACAATCACTAACACCAGTTTGAACTAGATTACCACCGGTTAAACACAATGTGACTGTGAAAGACATAAACCGGAAACACTTGTCTTTTCATAAAACTTACACCTTTATCTCCATTTTATCCTTGTGCATAATCAGGTAATCTACTATCTGAAATGTATAAAAACTTGCTAGATCAACATGATTCACCACCAAATAGGAAATGACAAAACATCACATGAAAGAGGCATCACACATGACACACATATTTTTCATGTGGAAACCCAATTGGGAAAAACCACGGTGGGGATGAATACCCACAAACTATTTTGAACTCTTTAGAAGTCCACTCTATTAGGAGCCTGGTCCGGTTAAGGACTATTACAACAAGTTCCGTTAGGAACCAATCCTGTTAGGGATCACCCAGTTAAGGGATGGCTAGGATACCCGGTTAAGGGTTAAACCCTGTTGGAGGTTACCTTATTGGAGGATTTTCTAAACTCAATGGCTTTGAGTCACCCTATTAAAGGATTTACAACAATCTGGTTAAAGCTACCATGTTAAGGGATTTTCCAACTATTGAAGTGGTTAAAGATCAATAGGTATTACAATGACCTGGTAATAGCACTCAATGCCAATGGAGATCTAGTTTAATTCCTTCCTTTTGCACACACACTCTGTATGTAACAACTCTCCTATTTGGTCTAGCAAGAATCACGTATCTCTGCTCTTAGATACACACACAACATTTGCCAACAACCTCAACATGAAATACTACATCAACCTTATAGGAAAATGGATAGGTCGGTAGCATAAACCCTAAACCCTAAACACTTAGGTTGAGAAATTGAGTCAGTTCAATCCTGACCATTGAACACTTTGCATTTGAATACAATAGTCTTGAACAAATCTCAAGACAATCACCATCATTCATTCTTCACCGCTTCATGGAGGCGATAACCCATCAAGTGTTCTCCACCATTTGTAGAGACTTCGCACATTTCCAAGGTAGATAGGATTGATCACCTTCATGCAAGATCCTTCACGCGCACAAGACTGACATAGTAGCACAATATAATCCTTATTACAATGCTAACTCATGACAAGATTTCATCAGTTCAATCACATAGATAATGCATCAACCGAATACCCTGAAGTTGAGACTACCAACCGGTAGCCATGCAAAATTTCCATATACCGATTCTCATACCATCATACTGGTTCACCTTGAACAAACATACCGCTTCACTTTTCACATACCGGTTCACAATGTTATACCGGTTCTCAAAAATACCGGTTCACTTTTCACATATCGCTTTGCACATATACCAGTTCACAACATATTACCAGTTCACTTTGCCAGTTGCTTAAATTCACTATACCGGTTCACTCTTCAACATATTGACATCAATGACAACACAATATCATCATGTCAACATACCGGTTCACATATGCCAACAATCTCCCCCTTTGGCATTGATGGCAATATACAAAGATATCTGTCTGCTTTGCATCTTCTTCTTCTCAATACTGCAGATATCTTCTTTGCTTCACATCTTCTCCCCCTTTGACAACAATGCCAAAGTGGAGGCACAAGCTAACCATGTTCCACTATGCTGCTCCCCCTGAGGAGTAGCATCCTTCAACACATCAATCTTGAAAAGATTTGAAATTGCAATACCTGATTGATGTGGAGCATATACCTTTAGTTCACCTCTTGAAGGGGCAACACCCCTAATTCACCTCTCAAATAGGTAAATGTAGCCTTTGATAAAGGCTTGGTGAATATGTCCGCTAGCTACTCCTTACTGGAAACATGTTCCAATACAATCTCTTTGTTCTAAACCTTTTCCCTTAAGAAATGATACTTGAGTTCAAAGTGCTTGGTTCTAACATGCAATACTAGATTTTTGGAAATGTTAATAGCACTTGTGTTATCACAAAGTATACTTACCGGTTCTGATACAGGAACTTTGAAGCTATTCAATACATGCTTCATCCAAATAGTCTGAGTGTAGTTCATAAATGCAGCAACATACTCTACTTCTGCTCTTGACTGAGAGATACAACTCTGTTTCTTACTCATCCATGAGACCAATCTTCCACCAAGAAAGAATGCACCACCGGTTGTGGTCTTCCAATCATCCACATTACCAGCCCAATCAGCATCTGTGAACATATTCAGGTTGAAATCATCACTATATGGACACCATAATCCATAGTCAATGGTTCCCTTTAGATATCTAAGAATCCACTTGACTGCTACCAAGTGAGATTCTCTAGGGCTTTTTTGAAACTGAGCAGTAATACCCACTGCATGTGTAATGTTCGGTTGGCTATGCACTACATAATACAACTTACCAATCATTGATCAGTATTCCTTCTCATTTACCAATGCTGAGTCATCCTCCTTTGATAGTTTACAACCGATTATCATTGGTGTACCAACTGGTTTGTTGTCTTCCATGCCAAAGGTCTTCAACACCTCTTTGACATACTTGGACCGAGTAATAAAGATTCCATCTTTCATTTGCTGAATCTACAGTCTAATGAAGAACTTAATCTACCCTATGAGTGACATTTCAAACTCCTTTTTCATCTCATCAGAGAACGCATGACTCATCTTGTCATCACCACCAAAGATTATGTCATCAACAAATACTTCACAGATCAAAATTTGATCTCTTTCTAATTTCAAGTAGATATTACTATCTTCACTTGTTCTTTCAAATCCAATCTTCACAAGATGGGAGTGCAAGTGTTCATACCATGCTCTACGTGCCTGCTTTAGTCCAGACAAGGCTTTATGTAGCCTACACACCATGTCACTATCTTCTAATAGGGCAAACCCACCCGGTTGCTCTATATACACCTCCACTTCAAGTATTCCATTTAGGAATGCAGATTTTACATCCATTTGGTATACCTTGAAACCTTTAAAAGCTACATAAGCAAGGAGCATACACACTCCTTCTAGTCTTGCTACTAGAGCAAAGGTTTCTCCCTAGTCTTCTCCTTCTTCTTGGGCATATCCTTTACATACTAGTCTGGCTTTGTTCCTTACCATCGTGCCATCCTCATTCAACTTGTTTCTGAAGACCCATTTGGTACCAATGACATTTTTATGCTCCGGTCTGGGTACCAAAGACCATGTACCATTCTTCTCTATCTGGGCAAGTTCCTCTTCCATTGCCTTGATCCAGTCTTCATCTTTATGTGCCTCTTTGAATGATTTAGGCTCAAATTTAGAGATCATACATGATTTTTCTCTGACCTTTCTTCTTGTGAGAATTCCTGCATCTTTGTCTCCTATGATCTACTTTGGATCATGATTGAGTTTGACATACCTAGGTATGTTCTTGATAGATTCCTCTTGCTTTTCTTCTTCATCCTCATCTTCATCAACATCAACATCAATCAATGTAGGAGCACAAGTACTGGTATTGGGCAGATTTGTAACTGGTTCCCAAAAGGTTACTACCAGTTCATCTCCTACACGCTCACTACCAGTTTCCTCGAGTTTCTCAAAGTTCTCATCAATGTTGACATTGATGCTTTCAACTATTCTTTGAGCCCTATTATTGAAACATTTGAGAGCTTTACTCTTGGTGGAATATCCTAGGAATATTCCCTCATCACATTTTGCATCAAACTTACTCTGATGCTCACTTCTCTTGATATAACATTTGCTGCCAAACACTCTGAAGTAGCTTACCACTAGTGTCTTACCAGTCTATTACTCATAAGGAGTCTTGTCCTTTCCTTTCTTGATGAATACCCGGTTCATTGTGTAGACTGCAGTGCTCACCGCTTCTCTCCAAAAGGTGTGAGCAACCTTTCCTTGGATCAACATAGTTCTTGCCACTTCAACCACAATCCGGTTGTTTCTTTCTACTAAGCCAATCTACTATGGAGTCCGAGGGGCAGACAGTTGCCTCTTGATGTCATTCTCTTCATAGTATTTGTTGAATTCACTGGAAGTGAATTCCCCTCCTTGATCATTTCTTAGACATTTGATTCTTCTACTGCTTTCCTTTTCTACCAGTGCCCTGAAAGCTTTGAACTTTCCAAAGGCTTCAGACTTGTCCTTCAAGAATGTGACCCACATCATTCTTGAGCAATCATCTGTAAGAATCATAAAATACCTATCTCCCTGCACACTCCTAGTTTTCATAGACCATACAAATCAGTATGCACAAGATCAAGTAAGTTGTCTTTAGTGAAAGAATTACCTTTGAAGGTTGAAGAAGACATTTTCCCCAGTTGACACTCTCTGCACAGAGGATTTTCTGGTTTTCTCAGCATTGGAAGTCCTCTAACTGCTTTAATCTTACTAGCCTTCACAATGTTATCAAAGTTTACATGGCAGAGTCTCCTATGCCATATCCAGCTATCATCAAACTTAGCCATAAGACATTTACTTATATTTGCATTTAGCTGAAATAGGTTACCTTTGGTCTGCATACTGGTAGCCATCAGTTCACCATTCTTTCCTTTGATTTTGTACACTCCATTTTTGAATTCTAGAGTGAGTCCACTATTATTCAACTGGGCAACACTCAATAGATTGTGTCTGAGACCTTCTACCAAATACACATTGTCAGCACTGCTTCTTCCATTCAGAGAGATGGACCCTCTGCCTCTTACCATACATGGTGTATCATTACCAAAACGAACCACACCACCATCATACTCTTCCAGAGATAGAAACTTGCTCTGGTCACCAGTCATGTGGTGAGAACAACCACTATCAATAATCCACTCATTGGAATTATCAAAGTGGGAGACAAGAGCCTTCTTCTCTGACACATCTTCCTTGACTGCAACAAACACAATATCTTCATTTTCTTCATCTTGTGATTCCTCATCAGTGACACCTTCATCAATTGCTACAAAATAGTTTCTCTGGTTTCCTCCTTTGAACTTTTTGAACCTTTCTGGTTTGTCCTTGTTATCACCATTAGGGCAGTTTATAGCAATGTGTCCATTCTAGTTACAAGAAAAGCATTTCAAAGGGAGCTTACCTTTGTATTTACCGGTTCCCTTAGGAAGTCTCTTGGCAAGAAGAGCTTCAAATTCCATCAAGATCTCCTCATCATCCATTTCTCTGCACTGTCTTGATTCACCACTGGTGCTTGCTTCTTTTCCTTTTCTAGATGGTGCAGCAGATGCTCTAAAGGCTGATTCAGTCTTCTGAATACTACCATCAAAACTATTTAGTTCATAGGCTGTCAACTTTGCAATGATGGAGTCTAGGAATACCTTAGTCTTATCTATTGACCTCAACTCCTGAATAGCAGCAACCCTTATTGCATAAACTAGTAATAAGGATCTAAATTTTTTTCTCACAATGGTGGAATCTTCCATTACACCACCTGCACTCTTGATATCACCAACAATAGTCTTGATTCTTATTCCATATTGTTGAATGGTCTCTCCTTCAACCATCTGCATGTCTTCAAACTTTCCTCTAAGGCTTTCTTCCTTAGCTTGCTTTACATGCTCATCACTGCCATAGATATTCTCAAGAGTGTCCCATACATCTTTGGGATTTTCTTTGTCCTAGACGTCAATAAACTCAATGTCAGATAGGCTGCTGATTAGGGCTTCCATGACTTGCCCATTCTCCTGGATCTCTCTTTTTTGATCATCGGTGAGAGTACCGGTAGGAATGACATAAGCATTTTCAACATAGCTCCTGTGTTGAGTACCCATTCTTTTGATGTATATTTTCATTATGTCCTTCCATATACTGAAATTATCTCTGTTGAACTTTGGACCTTCCCTCTTCATCATTACAATAGGATCTTTCCCTCAAGCAATTAAGCTTACAACATAGAGGACTTGGAGGATGCTCAGATACCAATTGATAACTCAATGATGAATAGTGAGTCCCAAACTGGTACTGAGAGGGGGGGTGAATTAGTACAGGCACAAAACCTTTTCCTGAACCAGTTTGACTACAGTCAGTGAGCTTGACTGACAATCACTAACACCGGTCTGAACCAGATTACCACTGATTAAACACAATGCGACTGTGAAAGACATAAACCAAAAACACTTGTCTTTTCACACAACTTACACCTTTATCTCCATTTTATCCTTGTGCATAATTGGGTAATCTACCATCAGAAATGTATAAAAACTTGCTAGATCAACATGATTCACCACCAAAAAGGAAATGACAAAACATCACATGAAAGAGGCATCACACATGACACACATATTTTTCATGTGGAAACCCAACTGGGAAAAACCACGATGGGGATGAATACCCACAAGATGTTTTGAACTCTTTAGAAGTTCATTCTATTAGGAGCCTAGTCCAGTTAAGGACTATTATAATAGGTTCTGTTAAGAACTGATCCTGTTAGGGATCACCTAGTTAAGGGATGGCTAGAATACCCGATTAAGGGTTAAACCATGTTAGAGGTTACCTTATTAGAGGATTTTCTAAACTCAATGGCTTTGAGTCACCATGTTAAATGATTTACAGCAAGCTGGTTAAAGCTACCCTATTAAGGGATTTTCCAACTATTGAAGTGGTTAAAGATCAATAGGTATTACAATGACCTGGTAATAGCACTCAATGCCAATGCAGATCTAGTTTAGTTCCTTCCTTCTGCACACACACTCTATAGGTAACAACTCTCCTATTTGTTCTAGCAAGAATCATGTATCTCTGCTCTTAGATACACACACAACATTTGCCAACAACATCAACATGAAACACTACATCGACCTTATAGGAAAACAGATAGGTCGGTAGCATAAACCCTAAACCCTAAACACTTAGGCTGAACAATTCAGTCGATTCAATCCTGACCATTGAACATTTTGCATTTGAATACAACAGTCTTGAATAGATCTCAAGACAATCACCATCTTTCATTCTTCAATGCTTCATGGAGGTGATAACCCATCACGCGTTCTCCATTGTTTGCAGAGACTTCGCACATTCCTGAGGTAGATAGGATCGATCACCTTCATGCAAGATCCTTCATGCGCACAAGGCTGACATGGCAGCTTGATCTAATCCTTATTCCAATGCTAACTCATCACAAGATGTCATCGGTTGAATCATATAGATAATGCATCAACCGGAAACCCTGAAGCTGAGACTACCAACTGGTAGCCATGCAAAACTTCCATATACCGGTTCTCATACCATCATACCAGTTCACCTTGAACAAACATACCACTTCACTTTTTCACATACCGGTTCTGTTATCACTGATTAAAATGGGTTTTTCTTTTCCCATGATTAGCTATGGTTTTGTTGAATTTTTGAATAACGTGTAGTTCCAAATGCTTCAGCTTTGTTCTAGACCTCAAGGGTTTAAGGGTTTTTGATTTTAAATCCTCTTGTGTTTCGTTCTAAAACCTCTGGTTTCTAATCTTTCGTTACTTTATTCACTTAAGTAATGGGTCATGGGGTCGTAGGAAGTGTCCCCCCTTGTTGTTTGCCTAGGCCGTTATGTTAATTAATCGAAAATTTTATGCCTTATATGTTTTTCTTCTAAAGTTGTCGGGCCCAGTAACTAGTGCGCATCTCGCGGATGGATCCACGGCTCGTGTTATTTTGCTAGGAGAAGTTGCACGTAGTTTAAAACCAGCGAAGTTGCGAAAAACACATGGCATGCCACATAGACGGTCCAGCTGGTGGTTGACAGTGAGTAGGTTGGCGGCACATGGCACAAGTCACAATAGTTAGCGAGTCAGGATTAAAGGCTAAAAGGCGGGCCCTAGAGGTGAGTCAGGTCGCAGGTAGAGATGACTTGGCGGGTATAGCTGTTATAAGAAAGGTGGGGCCCCGTGGTTTCCTTTTGGCAAATAAGAAGGTGACAAGTCAGCTCCAAAAGTGACTGGGCGCTAGATGTTCACGATGAGTCAGTGGGCCCACCCCTCCTAAGAGCCTTTTCAGAGGATTAAAAGCCGATCAGCTTAAGAGATGATCCGACGGCCCGCACTATTTCGCAAGGGTAAGATGCTCATCCTTTATACCCTGTGAAATAGCGAGAGTGAATGCGAGCCATCCACGTGTCATGATAACATGTGGTTTAAGAAGAAAGTGTGGGCCCACCAAGGTGGAACTGGTCGTATGAAAGAAAGACATGTGGCCAGTATCAAGTTGAATGCCAAGGGAATTTCAAGGCCAATGGTTGGTCGCCACATTGTATCATGTAGCCAATAGAAAAGCAGGACCCAGAGTAAAGCTAAAGCCGTCAGTTAACCTAATGCTCGATCAAGTTTCTTTTGATCAAACGGTTGGCGTTATTTCACAGGACCAAGATGCCCGATAGTTATGCTTCACAAAGTTGCTAAAGAGCATAATGAAACACTTACAGGAATGTTGTGACCCATTGGAGCGAAAAATATGAATTCTTATATGAATTCAATTTTGAAGGGATGGCCGAAGCATGCAGAATCAATGTTATAGTTAAGGCCCTAAGTACAAATATTTGATTTCCTAACAACTGGGTAAAGATATCTTTTAAAGGATTTTGTAGAAGAGCAGATGCAGAGTTATTTTCTTCAGATACAGAGCAAGTCGGTTCGGTTGTAGAGCAAATTCCTTCAAGCAAAGAACATGTTCTCTCATATTTTTGTGTAGCAATTCTTGTGCAGTGTTCTAAATTAGATAATTGACTCTTCGCAGAGTTGTTTAAGAGTGGCATTTATTTCTTGCATTTTCAAAATGGCTCCTAAAAGAGAATTTTCTGGTAAGGTTGACTATTCAGAGAGGAGTGTTTGTGATGATTTTTTAGAACAGTTGATGTTGTCAACTAATCAGCCATCAAAGGCAAAAGAGTTAGTGCCCAAGGCTCCCCATCTAAAGATAAGAGAAGGATTATATGATAAGGGTAATTGGTTGAGAGACCCACAAGTTGGATTGTCTGGGTTGGGGTTGTTCAAAGTTGGATTCGGAATGAGAAATTCTCCTGCCCCGCAAAACTGTATCTGGGAACTAGATGTCGGGAAATTAGTTGTCCCAGGAGTATTTATGGACACAAATTTGTTAACCCAAATTGCGCTTAACTATGATCCAGTCACAAGGAGCATTCGGGATGTAAATGGGAAAACCCTTGTTGAAATTAATGCTGAAGAGTTTAGGACAGCATTTGGGCTTAATGAGTTTACAAACTTTCTAGAACCTATAAACTTCATAGCATTAGCCCAAATTTATGGTGCATAGAGGAGTCATCTCAGGAATGGGCCTCTTAAGGAATTTTTTGTGAAAATAGGAGGGTTAACAGTTGTAGGACCCAACACACAAGAGCCCTTCTCATTAAGTATGTTCACCCTGAGGGCTAAAGGAATGTATTGGGCACTTTGCCAAGTTTTGGGAGAAGATGCTGAAGCAAATATGCCAAATCATTACTTGTTAATGATCGCTCAGATTTTAAATCCTTCTCTTGAAATCGCATTTGATTATGCCACTTATATTGTTGATGCTATTCATGGAGGGTTGATAGGAATCAAGAATGGAAAGATGGATAGGCCTTTCGGATGGTACTCACTCCTAATGCATCTTTTTCTTTTCAAAGGTGGTGATTATTTTGCCAATGGGCTAGACCTGGTTAAGGAGAAGGAAGGAGAAAAAATGCCGGTACAATTATGGAGTACTGTGTTGTCATGGGATAGAGAGGATGCCAGTTTTCTGAAGTTTGATAAATATTTTGCATCAAAAATAAGGACACTCCTCTGCTCTGAGAACCCAAGAATCCCCAAAGTTCTTCTAGAATTCATGAGACCAAAAGAATTTAAAGAGAATATAAAAATTGTTCATAATTGGGGTGACATTTATTTATATCCACTCTCCACAGTTTTTAGAGTTTTTGGTTTTAGGGGCACCCCATTTTTGTTACCTTACCAGGTCCCTCTCAAGGTAGAAATCGCGGAGATCCTCAAACAAATTGGTGGCTTGCAAGAGGCAGAGTTGACAGGCAGAGGTAAAGGGACTATTTTCCCTGTAGCTACCATAGCCCACAAATTTGTAATATCAAAGGGAGGCTGGAATTGCTTTGAGGATTTCCTCAAACATTATCATTTATCCACTGTAGTGTCCAGGTATGCTGATCCAGAGGACTTCTTCAACGTTATGTTTGGGAAGAAGGTAGCATGCAGAGGTAGGCCTCATCAATTCCAGTTTCCTGAAGACCTCATCAGAAATGAATTTGATCTAGATGAGCAGGAGCTAAGAAAAGAAAAGTGGGTGGCTTATAAGAAAGCCCTGGATTTTGTGCATCAGTTTGATGCTAGCTATGACCCATTGTCTAGCTTTTTCCCGCTAGAAGAGAAAATAAAGTTTTTGATTGTTTGCTTTGAAGATGTCATGCAGACACTGAAGGAGTAAAGGGAAGCTGTAATTAAGAGCAACCCTGAGAAAGAAAGGATGATCCTTAGTAGGTCAACTTCTAGCAAGCCAATCCCTCCTTGTGATTACACACTGCATAAGAAATCAGGTTATAGTGTGCTGGTGCCTACAACAGGGGAGCCCTGTACCTCTAAAGGAAAGAGGAGGATACAAGATGTCATCGACATCCAAGAGAGCCCAAAGAAGCAAAGGGTGGGGAAAGAAATACAATCAGATACACCTTTGTATTCCCCATCCCAATCCCCTATCCATATAGGAAATGAGCAAGCAGCAGCTGAGCAACTCCTACAATTGGGTAGTCTAGGGGAAATTGCATACACCTATGATGAAGTGGAGGAAGGGATGCCGGAAGAACCCATTGCTGCTGGAATGTATATTACCTCCACTGAACTTAAAGGCCAGGAGTGGGATCCTAAAATAAAGCAGGCAAGTAGTGCCTTTCTAGCTGATAACAATTTTGTCACATCAGAAGCATTGATGCAATTTATATGGAAACAACAAATAGATATATATAATGCTAGATGTGAAACAAGAAAGGGTGAGCAGCCAATAAAGATCCAGCCCAGGTGGAAGAGGAAATAAAGCAAGAGATAATGGAAGAATTCAAAACCATCACCCCTGAGCAGGGAAGAGACATGGTAGCACAAGCTGGAGTGCTTATATTACCTGAATGGGATATTGTAGATGCCCTAGTATTAGATGCAGTAAGAAAAGAGACTAAACCTATGGAGGGGGTTACTTTCAATAAGGACAATGCTGCACTTGTCATGTGGTCTCTCAAGAGAAATGAGAGTAAGAAAAGAAAAGACACCCCAGGGTCAAGTTACCTTGGTGGAATGATGGTGAAGAGAGTGCAGAGTACAGGGGTAGTGGAGGCTGCTAGCACTGTGTTAGATACTGCAAAATTTAGTGTTGCAGTAGCAGAGAAGGAAGCCAAAGAGAAAGAGGCCCTCCAAATCAAGTTGGAAATAGTTTTAAAGGCCTATAATAGTGCCAAGAAGGAGATAAGAGGTAAGGATAGCATCATTGCCAAGCTGCAGAGCCAGTTGACTAGACAATACCATCAAGGTGAGTCTTCAACACTGATGATCTCCTCTTCTCCTGCAAGACCTCCATGTACTAGCCATATCATTGAGTTTCCACCATCTCCAGCACCCTCTAGCTCTCAAATGATTGAAATCACTCCCCAAGAATTAGAAAATTTGAAACAGGTTCAAGCCTTGTATGCAAAGAAGTATGAGGAGAGAGTAAGGCCTACAATTTCCAGTTTTGCAGATACAATAAATGCCTCATTGCTCTACAACAATGTAGGTAAAATTATGGAAATATAGAATGAGCTCAGGAGAGACAAGGCTATTTTGATGCCTATTTCTGACAGATGGAGGCCTAGGGAGCAAGATTTAGAGTTTATGTGTGTATCCTGTGATGAGGCAAGGGCCAATCCCATCATTAAATCCACTTCTGATGTCGCTAAAATTTTAATACAATTAGTAGCAGAGGTGGATGATGTGGATAGGAAGGTTAATCTGTGCAAGAAGGAATACACTGACCAAGTTTTTGAGTTGCTCCCAGGAGTTTTTGCTAGCCCAGATTAGTTAAAAGACAAACAAATGTGGCTCAAGGAGATAGAAGCTAAATTGTTAGCAAGAATTAAAGGAATTATTGATCTTGATGATGCTTCTTTCTTTGTTGTGACAATACAAGAGATAGAGAAAATTAAGTTGCACTATGCTTTTCTCAATTCAGAAGTCAACAAAATGAGAAATTCTTGGAAAAGGTTGACTAAGACTAAAGATAAAGCGATTAATTTCTCATGGCCGACAGAAGAAGTGTATAATGAGTGGATGATTAAATATGCCACCCATGATCCGGAACAGTTAGAGAACGCCCCTGAAAAGATAGAAGAGGTTGCAACCGAACAAACTGTTGAAGAAACTGCAGAGGCTGAAAAGAGTTTGTAACTGCTTTTGTGAAAAGTTTGTAACCTCTTTACTCTGAAAGAAATGATTGTAACAAACTCTCCTCGACAAGTCCAAAGCTTTGTGCATCCATGTTGTTATAAATGGATACCAGGACTAGAGGATGAGAGATCACAGAAAATTGTAAGAAAACGCTGCAGAAATTTATCTGAGCTTTTCTAAGTCTAATGGAGAATCAAGATTTCTTTTAATATTTTTTGAACTAAATATCAATATACAGACCATCAGTTTTGAGTAAAGCTCTATGTTGTCTTCAAGTTTGTTCACAAATTTGTTTACTGATTTCATTCTGAATAATCCAGGGTTGCTCTGTTTGAATGGAATTGCAAAGCAATTTTAGTAGAAGTGTTCGTTAGCTTTTCTCTTTAGGAGGGAAATTAAAGAGGTGGGGATCACTCATACTAGTAAACTCTCTGGAAGGAACTTTGAATTTTGATGACCATAGCTTGGTTTAGAATACTTGAGTTCTTGTAGGTGTCAAGCATATACAAGGATTGATAGAAACCAAGCTGACGGGAAGCATAAAGATGTTTTGTTTGAGGAATCTTATTTGAGTTTAGATGACTTTGTGACCTTGGATAAGGCACTAGTATTAATTGAAGTTGTTTATTGCATGCTTTGTTGATCGAAACGCTGAACTTAAGTACAATTTCCATTTTTTGTTTTCAGTTGATTTCAAGGTGAATAGATCCACTGGTTTTCTGGACTGGTTTGTTGTGGGTTTATGTTTGAAAGCGTGAATTTAACTCACAAAGGTATACCCACCTGGGCTCTGAGTAAGCCCGAAGTGTAGAAGGTCTAATCAAACCTTGTCATATGCTGTCTTGAGAATTTCCTTATCTTTGATGTCTCTTCTGCACCAAGCTTTAAACCATATTATTTTAAGGATGTTAAAGGGAATCAGATTTTGAAGACAACAAAAGTGGCAACTCTGTTGGGGACAGTTACAATAAAAATATAAGCATAGATCTGTGTTGAGGCTTGTAAAGAAAATTAGTGTGTGTTTGTGGATAAGATTGCTTGTTTTCATTATTCCCATAGTTTTGTGTGTGGCGACTTTGTTACTTTGAACCAGTCCTTGTGAGATACAAATCTTTCTGAAAGGAAGACAAGCAAGATGCAAGGAGCAAAAAACACAAGATCATTCATGAAGAAACATCCTTGTGAAACTTTGCTAGAAGGTCTGACAGAACAGTCACGGAGAGGCCAGAAGAGATCCATGTTGCATGAGCCATCAAATGCTGCTTGGGTGCAAAAAACAATACTACTGGTAAGATGCTTGACCGACCTGTTTATGCAAAGTCTAATTCATCTTCCAGAGATTCAGAGCATGATATCTTAGGTTTTCATTCGGGATTGTTTGGAAATATTGATGATGCACTTATTTTAAATCAAGATCTATCTCATGCTAGTGTTTCTGCAAAAGATAGAACCAGTTCAAATGTAATTAGACACTCTGTTCCTAGGACAATTGATGGGAACATTAGTCTGATTGACATAGATCAAGTTAATGCATCAGACTCTGAAGAAAACTTCCCTAATGAGGATAAAGTGTCTCAAGAGATTGAAGATTTAAATAAAAGAGTCCATCATTTAATCTCCCTAAGAGCCCAAAAGGAGGCAAATAAGGAGAATGAAGTTAAAGCCAAATTAATGGAAAGAGATAGGCTTCTTAGACAGATAGCTGATCTTGAAATGCTTGCTAAGGAAAAAGAAAAAAGTGATGAGGAAGGCCCTGTGATTAGGGAAATCCTAATCCCTAAAACTAGACAAGCTTGTAAGTCAGTAGCCCAGCCAATTAGGGAAGTATTAATGACTCCCAGCCTCCGAAAGCCAATTTAGATAAAGGAAAATAGAAATGGGTAGATGATGGAATAGAATCTAAAACTGCAAAAGAGATCTCTCATAGGATTCTAGCACATGAGAGAGAGATGGAAAGGATGAGGAAGGAAAAGGAAGATCTCCAAATGGAACTGGAAAAGGCTAAGTTAGAAGCAGCGAATCAAGAAGTAAAAAGAAAAATTAACTACTTAAAGGCTCCCCTTATTACATTCCCATAAGAAGATCTTAGCAAGCCTAATCCCCAACACATTTCATTTCCTCAGGTTAATGCTCAACCTGCAGTATAGGCCAGTATTGCCTCAGTAAGCCAACTACCTGTGAATAAATAGTACACCCCAACACCTCAATCTCCAATCCCAAAAGCTAGAATGACCATGGGAAATAATAGTGCTATTACTCTTTTTTAAAGAAGGCCCATCAATCTGGAACAATATAGACAATTGTTCTTTGATGGGATCCCAGGGTATCCAAATCATGTTCCCACTGAACTAAGAGACAGACTCCATAAATTTGTTGGGAACAATGCAATTAGTGCTGAGGAACATCTGAAATCTTTTGGGGATTTAAT
The DNA here is from genome assembly GCF_030272615.1 of Cryptomeria japonica. NCBI lineage: Eukaryota > Viridiplantae > Streptophyta > Pinopsida > Cupressales > Cupressaceae > Cryptomeria > Cryptomeria japonica. The sequence continues at coordinate 272,040,694 of NC_081408.1, forward strand.
AAATGATTATGAGATAGCAGATGAAGATGTTATTATGAAACTGTTTGTTCAATCTTGGTTGATGATGCAAGAGATTGGTACAGAGGTCTTCCAGTAAATAGCATAGGTTCATGGGAAGATTTTAAAAATTGCTTTCAAGAGTAGTATGGTGACAAGACTAATATGAGTTTCATGCTAAATGAGTTCAACAACATTAGAAAATCTAAAAATGAAATGGTCACTGATTTCAATGCCAGATTCCAGAAAGCTATGCACAGATTGTATCAGGTGATGACGCTAGATGACAACATGTGTCTTAATACATATTGTCATAAATGTAGAGAGTAACAGAAAAGCATCTGGAAAATTGGGAAGAAGGACAGATGGTAGATTATGGCAAGAAACCAAACAGCAACCTAATAAAGTTGCTAAAGAGGATGATAAAATAGAAAAATTGGTTACTGCCATGAAAGATTTGACTGCCAAGGTTAGCAAAAATGATAAACCTCATTATAACTGGCAAGATAGACCCCCTAGATTACATGATATGCCCTATAATACCAATTGGAAGGATGGTAAACCCCAAATTGAGAAGCCCAAAATTACCCAAAGTCAAGACACACGGGATCCCTTGAAAGGAAAAACTGTTCCTAATATAGAAAATACTCCTTGGTGTATTGCTTGTGATGGACCACATTCCTCTCATCAGTGTGCAGTGGCTCAAGCTCTTGAAGAATCAATGAGACCAGAAGTAGAGCCTAACATTAATTTGTTTGAAACCATTGTAGAGAGATGAGGAATCTATGCAAAGTGAATATAGTGACGTGCTGGATAATGAAAAGTTAGTGCAAGGACAGTTAGCCTTAGGTTGGCATCCTACATTCAATGTGGTAACAATTGAAGATGAAGAGGTTCATCTTAGAAGGCCTAGTGAGGAAGAAGTTAGAAATCTCACTAAGGCTGCAATCACCAAAGCAAAACATAACTATAATCTGAGAAGCACTAAGAGAGACACTGATCAAGGTGAGTCGGGTTCTATGTTTGTAAAGGAAGTTACAAAAAGGGAGGCATCAAGTAGTGCTACTACTGTTCCTAAGGTTAGTCAAGAGAAAGGAGAACAAGTTAAAGATGTACATAAAGGAAAAGATGATAAAAATGCCGGTGATGTACAAGGAGCAGAGACAGTGAGAAAGGCAAGTCAATTCAAAACAGAAAAGGTTAGGGTTAATACTGAAAAATGCAATAATTCTACATTTGATATGGCCCAAGCTTTAACTCAAATGAAAGTCACTATTCCATTAGTAGAATTGCTAAAGATTAAAGAACATAAGGATGCAGCTTTGTCTTTATTCTCTAGTATATCTGATAGTGACACAGTATTACCCACTGATTTGGCTAAAGTTGGAAAGGATCAAGAGTTCCAAACCCTAGAGGTTTATGTTGGAACCACTATCACTCAGGAGCCTTCTCAGGTAGATCCCTTCTATGTTACTTTGTTAGTAAATAACCGGTTGATTAAAAACTGCATGATAGATTCAGGAGCTGCTGCTAATGTAATGCCTTATGGTGTTATGAAAGAATTAGGGTTATCAGTAACCACTGTGTATGGGAAATGCTATGCCATGGATAACAGAGAAGTACCTATGATAGGTACAATGAAAGATGTAGAAGTAAAAATAGCAGCATTTCCTGAAGCCACTTACAAAGTGGATGTTATTGTTACGGACACTAAACCCCACTATGGTATGTTACTTTCCAGACAATGGGTAGTAGCAGTAGGGGGAAATGTTCAACTGGATTTATCTTATGCCACTATTCCTATTGGTGGTAATCAGGTCAAATTGTACAGAGAGCCATGAGCTCCTAGGGTAATTGAAAATGTAGACCCTAGTATGCTTAATTGTATGATTGATGTAGATTTAGATAATTTTAGACTTCAACCAATTTCACCTCAATTGAAGAATACTGACCCCATTGTAGTCGAGCTACAAGCACAATAGTATGGGTTTTGGTAGATGTATTTTGATGGAGCTTGCTCCAAAGAAGGATCTGGAGCAGGCATTCTTTTTGTGTCCCCATCAGGTATAACTTTTAAATACTCATTTTTATTGGCATTCCAGTGCACAAATAATACTGCAGAGTATGAAGCCCTGTTACTAGGACTTGAGGTTGTAAAAAGGCATGGAATCCAACTGTTGAAAGTAATGGGGGATTTAGAATTGGTTGTTTCTCAGGTGAGATCTAAATATGCATCCAAAAATGATAGATTGAAGTAGTATAAGCATGCTGTTTGGGATGTTATAGAGCATTTTGATGCATTTTCTATTAATTGGATAGAGCGAGCAAAAAATATTATGGCAGATTTCCTAGCTAATGTTGCTTTGAAAAATGATGATGCAACGCTAACAGGTATTTCCACTGTGGAAATTAATCTAGGCCTGCTATTCCTGATAATGTGTACAATTGGCAAGTTTTTGCTGATGATGAAGACATTCTCAGGTTTATCCAATGTGTTGATGATTATGATGGACAAAAGATTGATTGTAATGCATTGGTGGAAGTGGTAGACAATAGAGAGACAATGTTTGGAAATGATGTTGTCCAATTGGAAACAAATGAAATACCTAAAGGGCTGGTAGAGCTGGAGAGCATGTTTAGTTATAATGATAGTCATTTACATCAGCAGTCTACCACCAAGTTGGAAGAGTTAGAAGAGGTAAACCTGGGGACAGAATCATCCCCTAAGTTGGTATATATTGGAAAGAAATTACCCCCTCATGTCAGGACTAACCTTATTAATTTATTGAAAAGGTATAAGCATGTCTTTGCTTGGTCTTATGAAGACCTAAAGGCGTATAGACAAGATCTATTTCAGCATGAAGTTCCTTTACTTCCAGATGCTAAGCCTTTCAGGCAGAAACAAAGGCCTATCAATCCCTTGTTAGAAACTAAAATGCAACAAGAGTTGACCAAATTGAGAGAAGGGGGGATTATCAAACCAATAAGGCATTCTTCATGGGTCTCCAATTTGGTCCTAGTGAGGAAGAAGAATGGAGACATCAGGTTGTGTGTAGATTTTAGGAATCTAAATGTTGCTTCCTTAAAAGATAATTACTCATCCCCAAATATGGAAGCCATGTTACAAAGAGTGACAGGATGTGATCTTTTATCCATGATGGATGGTTTCTCAAGATATAATCAAGTGTTGGTAAAGGAGTCTGAACAGTTTAAAACAACTTTCACTACTCCATGGGGAACCTATGTATATGTGAGAATGCCATTTGGATTAAAAAATGCAGGAGCTACATTTCAGAGAGCTATGGATGTAGCTTTCAAAGAACTCATAAACATCATCATTATGGTTTATCAAGATGATTTAACTTGTTTCTCTAAGAAAGTTGATGATCATTGTGGGCATCTAGAGGTGTTCAATAAAGCCTTGGAGTTTGGTGTGTCACTGAATCCCAAGAAATGTCATTTTGGGGTCACTGAAGGAAAGTTATTGGGACACATAGTTTCTAAGGAGGGGGTAAGAATAGACCCTGAGAGAATTGAAGCAATCAATAGGGTGTCTGAACCTAAAAATGTGAAAGGTATCCAATCCTTTTTAGGTAAAGTAAATTTTGTCAGGAGATTCATTGCAAACTTTGCAGAGATAGTGAAGCCTATTGTCAAATTGCTTAAGAAAGACACAAAGTTTCATTGGGATCAAGAAGCTTCAAAAGCTTTTGCTGAGATTAAGAAGGCAATCCAGGAGGCACCAGTGTTAAAATCCCCTGATTATAGTAAGCCTTTTTCTCTGTTTTCTTTTGCTTCATATCATATGGTGGCTGCAATATTACTACAAAAGGACAATGAAGGATATGAACATCCCATAGCCTTCTACAGTAAATCTTTGCAGGCAACAAAACTAAAATATGAAACCATGGAGAAACAAGCTTATGCCCTAGTTAAAGCTGTTAAGGTTTTTAGGCCATATCTAGTGAATGCAAGCATCATTGCCTATGTTCCACATGCTGCAATTAAAGATATTTTGTCTCAGTCTGAGGTTACTGGGAAGAGATGCAGATGGATTAATAGAATTCAGGAGTTCAACTTGGAGATAAAGATCACCAAATTGGTGAGAGGTTTAGGTTTGGCTAAGCTCATGACTGAGTCAAATCTCATGAATGTATAAATACACAATGTTGAGGTTAGAGATGCTTTGGTCACTAGTATTGAGAGGCAACCCTGGTACACAGGGATAATCCAAGTCTTGAGAGGTGATATACTCCTAGAAGAAATGACATACAATCAGAAAAGAACTCTGAAACTCAAGTCCCAAAAATATGTGCTCATTCAGGGTGATCTTTTCTGGAGAAACAGAGATGGAGAGTTACTAATGTGTTTGGATAAGTTTCAAGCTAAACGGGTGTTGACTGAAATGCATGATGGAGTATGTGGAGGTCACTATTCTACTAAGACTACTACTGGTAAGATAATACGGGCTGGGTATTATTGGCCCACCTTATTTAAAGATACCCATGCATATGTTCGGAGATGTGATCCATGTCAAAGATTCTCATCCAAACTCAAGTATGAAGGAGCCTTACCCCTAAATCCAGTCTCTATAGAAGCTCCTTTTGTTCAATGGGGTATTGATTTTATTGGAGAAATTGTTGAGAATTCAGGGAGAGGTCATGGATGGATCATAGTGGCCACTGATTATTTCACCAAATGGATAGAAGCCATCCCTACAAGAAGAGCTACTAGTAAAATTGTCATTGATTTCCTGATGGATAATATTGTAACTAGATTTGGGACACCTGCAAAATTGGTGATGGATAATGCCATGTGTTTCAGATCAGAAGAATTTGTAGGCTTTTGTACTAGTCACAGTATACTCATGTCATACTCTTCACCTTATCACCCTCAGGGGAACGGACAAGCAGAATCCATCAATAAAAGCCTGTTGAATATCATCAAGAAAATCCTAGAAGAGAATAAAAGATCTTGGGATCAAAAGTTGAAGTTAGCTCTGTGGGTAGATAGAATAACAGTTAAGAAATCAATTGGAATGTCACCTTTTGAATTAGTTTATGGTGCCCAAGCTAGATTGCCGGTAAATAACCTTCTTCCACTATATCAGTTTTTGCAAAATGAGGACATGGAGGTATCTAAACCAATGGAAAATAGAATGATCCAAATTGTAGAAATGGAGGAGCTTAGGGCTTCTGCCCATAAGAGAAATCAGAAGATCCAACTGCAGTCAAAGTATCTTTTTGATAAAAGGACATCACTAAGGAAGTTTCGAATTGATGACATGGTTCTTCAGTGGAATGCAAAAGGACAGGATAAGGGAAAGCATAAGAAATTTGAATCACTATGGATTGGCCCTTTTGTGGTTTGTAATTTAAATGGTAAGGATTCATATTTCTTGAAGAATATGGATGATGAAATGCAGGAATTTCCAGTGCATGGACAATTCCTGAAGCATTATTTCTCTTAAATGTCCATGCACGGTAGGTCCTTTGTCTGTACATATTTTGTTTCTTTCCTGCTTTTCTGTTTTGGTCTGTGTTTTGGTCTATTTCTCCAGAGTTTCTGAGTTTTCTTGTGTTGACCTTGCGATCAACCATCCCTAGTCAAAGCTGCTATTATCACTGATTAAAATGGGTTTTTCTTTTCCCATGATTGGCTATGGTTTTGTTGAATTTTTGAATAGGGTGTAGTTCCAAATGCTTCAGCTTTGTTCTAGACCTCAAGGGTTTAAGGGTTTTTGATTTTAAATCCTCTTGTGTTTCATTATAAAACCTTTGGTTTCTAATCTTTCATTACTTTATTCACTTAAGTAATGGGTCATGGGGTCGTAGGAAGTGTCCCCCCTTGTTGTTTGCCTAGGCAGTTATGTTAATTAATAGAAAATTTTATGCCTTATATGTTTTTCTTCTAAAGTTGTCGGGCCCAGTAACTAGAGCGCATCTTGCGGATGGATCCACGACTCGCGTTATTTCGCTAGGCAAAGTTGCGCGTAGTTTAAAACCAGCGAAGTTGCGAAAAACACATGGCATGCCACATAGACGGTCTAGCTGGTGGTTGATAGCGAGTAGGTTGGCGACACATGGCACAAGTCACAACAGTCAGCGGGTCAGGATTAAAGGCTAAAAGGCGGGCCCCAGAGGTGAGTCAGGTCGCAGGTAGAGATGACTTGGCGGGTATAGCTGTTATGAGAAAGGTGGGGCCCCATAGTTTCCTTTTGGCAAATAACAAGGTGACAAGTCAGCTCCAAAAGTGACTGGGTGCCAGATGTTCACGATGAGTCAACGGGCCCACCTCTCTTGAGAGCCTTTTCAAAGGATTAAAAGCCGATCAGCTTAAGAGATGATCCAACGGCCTGCACTATTTTGCAAGGGTAAGATGCTCGTCCTTTATACCCCACGAAATAGCGAGAGTGAATGCAAGTTGTCCATGTGTCATGATGATGACCTGGAGGATATAGCTGTTATGAAAAAGGTGGGGCCCCGTGGTTTCCTTTTGGCAAATAAGAAGGTGACAATTCAGCTCCGAAAGTGACTGGGCGCCAGATGTTCACAATGAGTCAGTGGCCCCACCCCTCCTGAGAGCCTTTTCAGAGGATTAAAAGCTAATCAACTTAAGAGATGATCCAACGGCCCATGCTATTTTGCAAGGGTAAGATGCTTGTCCTTTATACCCCACGAAATAGTGAGAGTGAATGCGAGCCATCCACGTGTCATGATGATGACCTGGAGGATATAGTTGTTATGAAAAAGGTGGGGCCCCGTGGTTTCCTTTTGGCAAATAAGAAGGTGACAAGTCAGCTCCGAAAGTAAATGGGCGCTAGATGTTCACGATGAGTCAGCGGGCCCACCCCTCCTGAGAGCCTTTTTAGAGAATTAAAAGCCGATCAGCTTAAGAGATGATCCGATGGCCTGCGCTATTTCGTAAGGGTAAGATGCTTGTCCTTTATACCCCGTGAAATAGCCAGAGTGAACGCGAGGCGCCCACGTGTCATGATAACACATGGTCTAAGAAGAAAGTGTGGGCCTGCCAAGGTGGAACCAACAGTATGAAAGAAAGACACGTGGCCAGTATCAAGTGGAATGCGAAGGGAATTTCAAGGCCAATGGTTGGATGCCATGTGGTATCATGTAGCCAATAGAAAAGCGAGACCCAAAGTAAAGCTAAAGCCATCAGTTAACCTAACGCTCGATCAAGTTTCTTTTGATCGAACGGTTGGTGTTATTTCGTAGGACCAAGCTGCCCGATAGTTATGCTTCGTGAAGTTGCGAAAGAGAAGAATGAAACACTTGTAGGAATGTTGTGACCCGTTGGAGCAAAAAATACGAATTCTTGTATGAATTCAATTTTGAAGGGACGGCTGAAGCATGCGGAATCAATGTTATAGTTAAGGCCCTGAGTACAAATATTTGATTTCCTAACAACTGGGTAAAGATATCTTTTAAAGGATTTTGCAGAAGAGCAGACGCAAAGTTATTTTCTTTAGATACAGAGCAAGTCGGTTCAGTTGCAGAGCAAATTCCTTCAAGCAAAGAACAGGTTCTCTCGTATTTTTGTGTAGAAATTCTTGTGCAGTGTTCTAAATTAGATAATTGACTCTTCACAGAGTTGTTTAAGAGTGGCATTTATTTCTTGCATTTTCAAAATGGCTCCTAAAAGAGAATTTTCTGGTAAGGTTGACTATTCAGAGAGGAGTGTTTGTGATGATTTTTTAGAACAGTTGATGTTATCAACTAATCAGGCATCAAAGGCAAAAGAGTTAGTGCCCAAAGCTCCCCGTCTAAAGATAGGAGAAGGATTATATGATAAGGGTAATTGGTTGAGAGACCCACAAGTTGGATTGTCTGGGATGGGGTTGTTCAAAGTTGGATTCGGAATGAGAAATTCTCCTGCCCCGCAAAACTGTATCTGGGAACTAGATGTCAGGAAATTAGTTGTCCCAGGAGTATTTATGGACACAGATTTGTTAACCCAAATTGCGCTTAACTATGATCCAGTCACAAGGAGCATTCAGGATGTAAATGGGAAATCCCTTGTTGAAATTAATGCTGAAGAGTTTAGGACAACATTTGGGCTTAATGAGTTTACAAACTTTCTGGAACCTATAAACTTCACATCATTAGCCCAAATTTACAGTGCACAGAGTAGTCATCTCAGGAATGGGGCTCTTAAGGAATTTTTGTGAAAATAGGAGGGTTAATAGTTGTAGGACCCAACACACAAGAGCCCTTCTCATTAAGTATGTTCACCCTGAGGGCTAAAGGAATGTATTGGGCACTTTGCCAAGTTTTGGGAGAAGATGCTGAAGCAAATATGCCAAATCATTACTTGTTAATGATCGCTCAGATTTTGAATCCTTCTCTTGCAATCACATTTGATTATGCCGCTTATATTGTTGATGCTATTCATGGAGGGTTGATAGGAATGAAGAATGGAAAGGTGGATAGGCCTTTCAGATGGTACTCACTCTTGATGCATCTTTTTCTCTTCAAAGGTGGTGATTATTTTGCCAGTGGGCTGGACTAGGTTAAGGAGAAGGAAGGAGAAAAAATGCCAGTACAATTGTGGAGTACTGTGTTGTCATGGGATAGAGAGGATGTCAGTTTTCTGAAGTTTGATAAATATTTTGCATCAAAAATAAGGACTCTCCTCTGCTCTGAGAACCCAAGAATCCCCAAAGTTCTTCTGGAATTCATGAGACCAAAAGAATTCACAGAGAACATAAAAATTGTTCATAATTGGGGTGACATTTATTTATATCCACTCTCCACAGTTTTCAGAGTTTTTGGTTTCAGGGGCACCCCATTTTTGTTACCTTACCAGGTCCCTCTCAAGGTAGGAATCACGGAGATCTTCAAACAAATTGGTGGCTTGCAAGAGGCAAAGTTGACAGGCAGGGGTAAAGAGACTATTTTCCCTGTAGCTACCATAGCCCACCAATTTGTAATAACAAAGGGAGGTTGGAATTGCTTTGAGGATTTCCTCAAACCTTATCATTTATGCACTGCAGTGTCCAGGTGTGTCGATCCAAAGGACTTCTTCAATGGTATGTTTAGGAAGAAGGTAGCATGCAGAGGTAGGCCTCATCAATTCCAGTTTCCTGAAGACCTCATCAGAAATGAATTTGATCTAGATGAGCAGGAGCTAAGAAAAGAAAAGTGGGTGGCTTATAAGAAAGCCCTGGATTTTGTGCATCAGTTTGATGCTAGCTATGACCCATTGTCTAGCTTTTTCCCACTAGAAGAGAAAATAAAGTTTTTGATTGTTTGCTTTGAAGATGTCATGCAGACACTGAAGGAGAAAAGGGAAGCTGTAATTAAGAGCAACCCTGAGAAAGCCAGGATGATCCTTAGTAGGTCAGCTTCTAGCAAGCCAATCCCTCCTGGTGATTACACACTACATAAGAAATCAGGTTATAGAGTGCTGGTGCCTACAACAGGGGAGCCCTCTACCTCTAAAGGAAAGAGGAAGATACAAGATGTCATCGACATCCAAGAGAGCCCAAAGAAGAAAAGGGTGGTGAAAGAAATACAATCAGATACACCTTTGTATTCCCCATCCCAATCCCCTATCCATATAGGAAATGAGCAAGCAACAGTTGAGCAACTCCTATAATTGGGTAGTCTAGGGGAAATTGCATACACCTATGATGAAGTGGAGGAAGGGATGCCGAAAGAACCCACTGCTGCTGGAATGGATATTACCTCCACTAAACTTAAAGGACAGGAGTGGGATCCTGAAATAAAGCAGGCAAGTAGTGCCTTTCTAGCTGATAACAATTTTGTCGCATCAGAAGCATTTATGCAGTTTATATGGAAATAGCACATAGATATATATAATGCTAGATGTGAAACAAGAAAGGGTGAGTAGCCCAATAAAGATCTAGCCCTAGTGGAAGAGGAAATAAAGAAAGAGATGATGGAAGAATTCAAAACCATCACCCCTGAGCAGGGAAGAGACATGGTAGCAAAAGCTGGAGTGCTTATATTACTCGAATGGGATATTGCAGATGCCCTGGTATTAGATGCAGTAAGAAAAGAGACTAAACCTATGGAGGGGGTTACTTTCAATAAGGACAATGCTGCACTTGTCATGTGGTCTCTCAAGAGAAATGAGAGTAAGAAAAGAAAAGACACCCCAAGGTCAAGTTACCTTGGTGGAATGATGGTGAATAGAGTGCAGAGTACAGGGGTAGTGGAGGCTGCTAGCACTGTGTTAGAGACTGCAAAATTCAGTGTGACAGTAGCAGAGAAGGAAGCCAAAGAGAAAGAGGCCCTCCAAATCAAGTTGGAAACAGTTTTAAAGGCCTATAATAGTGCCAAGGAAGAGATAACAGGTAAGGATAGCATCATTGCCAAGCTGCAGAGCCAGTTGACTGGACAATACCATCAAGGTGAGTCTTCAACACTGATGATCTCCTCTTCTCTTGCAAGACCTCCAGCTACTAGCCCTATCATTGAGTTTACACCATCTCCAGCACCCTCTAGCTCTCAAATGATTGAAATCACTCCCCAAGAATTAGAAAATTTGAAACAGGCTCAGGCCTTGTATGCAAAGAAGTATGAGGAGAGAGTAAGGGCTACAATTTCCAGTTTTGCAGATACAATAAATGCCTCATTTCTCTACAACAATGTAGGTAAAATTATGGAAATATGGAATGAGCTCAGGAGAGACAAGGCTATTTTGATGCCTATTTCTGACAGATGGAGGCCTAGGGAGCAAGATTTAGAGTTTATGTGTGTATCATGTGATGAGGCATGGGCCAATCCCATCATTAAATCCACTTTTTATTTTGCTAAAATTTTAATACAATTAGCAGCAGAGGTGGATAATGTGGATAGGAAGGTTAATCTGTGCAAGAAGGAATACACTGACCAAGTTTTTGAGTTACTCCCAGGAGTTTTTGCTAGCCCGGATCAGTTAAAAGATAAACAAATGTGGCTCAAGGAGATAGAAGCTAAATTGTCAGCAAGAATTAAAGGAATTATTGATCTTGATGATGCTTCTTTCTTTGTTGTGACAATACAAGAGATAGAGAAAATTAAGTGGCATTATGCTTTTCTCAATTCAGAAGTCAACAAAATGAGAAATTCTTGGAAAAGGTTGACTAAGACTAAAGATAAAGCGTTTAATTTCTCATGGCCGATAGAAGAAGTGTATAATGAGTGGATGATTAAATATTCAACCCATGATCCGGAACAGTTAGAGAGCACCCCTGAAAAGATAGAAGAGGTTGCAACCAAACAAACTGTTGAAGAAACTGCAGAGGCTGAAAAGAGTTTGTAACTGCTTTTGCAAAAAGTTTGTTACCTCTTTACTCTAAACGAAATGATTGTAACAAACTCTCCTCGAGAAGTCCAAAGCTTTGTGCATCCATGTTGTTATAAATGGATACCAGGACTAGAAGATGAGAGATCGCATAAAATTGTAAGAAAACGCTGCAGAAATTTATCTGAGCTTTTCTAAGTCTAATGGAGAATCAAGATTTCTTGTAATATTTTTTGAACTAAATATCAATATATAGACCATCAGTTTTGAGTAAAGCTCTATGTTGTCTTCAAGTTTGTTCACAAATTTGTTTACTATTTTCATTCTGAATAATCTAGGGTTGTTCTGTTTGAATGGAATTGCAAAGAAATTTTAGTGGAAGTGTTCGTTAGCTTTTCTCTTTAGGAGGGAAATTAAAGAGGCAGGGATCACTCATACTAGTAAACTCTCTGGAAGGAACTTTGAATTTTGATGACCATAGCTTGGTTTAGAATGCTTGAGTTCTTGTAGGTGTCAGGCATATACAAGGATTGATAGAAACCAAGCCGATGGGAAGCATAAAGATGTTTTGTTTGAGGAGTCTTATTTGAGTTTAGATGACTCTGTGACCTTGGATAAGGCATTGGTATTAATTGAAGTTGTTTATTGCATCCTTTGTTGATCGAAAGGCTGAACTTAAGTACAATTTCCATTTTTTGTTTTCAGTTGATTTCAAGGTGAATAGATCCACTGGTTTTTTGGACTGGTTTGCTGTGGGTTTATGTTTGAAAGCGTGAATTTAATTCACAAAGGTATACCCACCTGGGCTCTGAGTAAGCCCGAAGTGTAGAAGGTCTAATCAAACCTTGTCATATGCTGTCTTGAGAATTTCCTTATCTTTGATGTCTCTTCTGAACCAAGCTTTAAACCATATTATTTTAAGGATGTTAAAGGGAATCAGATTTTGGAGACAACAGGTTCACAATGTTATACCGGTTCTCACATATACTGATTCACTTTGCACATATACCGGTTCACAACATATTATCGGTTCACTTTGCCAGTTGCTTAACTTCACTATACCGGTTCACTCTTCAACATATTGACATCAATGATAACACAATATCATCATGTCAACATACCGGTTCACATATGCCAACAACATGGAGCAACTGGAAGGATTTTTGCTGCATGATGATGAGACATTTGTGTGTCGGTTAAAGAAAGATCTGTATGGTCTAAAGCAAGCCCCCAGAGCATGGTAATCAAGGTTAGATCTGTATCTAAAGGAGCAGGGATTCAAAAAGGGAATTACTGACAACAATTTGTACATAAGAAAAGATTGGAATTACATGATTATTATAGTTGTGTATGTAGATGACATCATCTTTGGTGGCAACGAGGATACTGTCTACAAAGAGTTTGTTGATCAGATGCAGTCAAAATTTGAGATGTCAATGCTTGGTGAATTGACTTACTTCCTTGGCTTGCAGATACTACAGAAAGATGAAGGAATATTTATCTCACAGGTCAAGTATGCAAAGGATATGCTGAAGAAATTCCAACTGGAAGATTGCAAACCAGTAAGTACTCCCATGGTGACTGGCAGCAAATTATGTAAGAATGATGAATCACCGATAGTGGATCAAACTTTGTATAGATCCATGATAGGCAATCTACTATATCTAACTACTTCAAGATCGGATATTGGTCAGGCAGTGTGAATGGTGGCCATATTTCAAGTTGCACCAAAGTAGTCACACATGAATGCTGTTAGAAATTTTTTACGTATTTACAAGGAACGCTAAGCTATGGTTTGTGGTATCCTAAACAGGGAAATTTTATTTTGGAAGAATACATTGATGTCGATTGGTTAGGGTGTATTGATGATAGAAACAGCACAAGCGGTGGCACATTCTTTTTGGGTGACCGATTGGTCTCATGGCATAGCAAGAAGCAGGACTCAGTCTCTCTATCTACTGCTGAAGCTGAATACATTGTTGCTGCTACATGTTGCTCTCAGGTGCTTTAGATGAAGTAGATTCTCAAAGATATCCAAGTGGACATCATTGATCCCATTCTCATCTGGTGTGACAATTCAAGTGCCATCAACATAGCAAAGAATCTGATTATGTAGTCTAGAACAAAGAATATTGCAATCAAATACCACTTCCTCAGAGAGAAGGTTGAAGGACAAGAGGTAAGAATGGATTTTGTTCCTACTGGTGAACAAGTAGCAGACATTTTCACCAAACCACTACCGGTTATCACGTTTGAGTTCCTCCAACACAAGTTGGGAGTTGTATCACTTACCTAAGAAGGTTTGTGTGGTTCAGGCGGAACATTGTGTGGTTAAAAGGGGGAGTGCGCAAGTACCCTTTGTCATTCTATCAAAGGGGGAGAAATGTACCAGTATGGAGTGGACTATGAGAAGTTGACATCAATGCCAAAGGGGGAGATTGTTGGCATTTTGGCACTTAGTTTTCATTGATGTCAACTGGTGGAGATTGCACATGGTAGATGGTTGCCTGGATAATGATGAAGAGGCAAAATGTTAAGATATACAACCGGTACAAGATGCTATACCAGTCAATAGGTGAAGAACACTCTACTAGCAAAGGGTTTTACCAGTATGTGTTTGTCGGACTGATTGAACATTGGAAAGTCATATCTTGATTGGTGTGAAGCTGAGGTGGCAAGTAGGGTGTGGTTGGTGAAGCTTCCTCCGCAGGGTTGATGAAACAGATATTCACCATTAATGAAGGAACCGTAAATCAAGGGATTGCATCAAACTGATTATGGCTCGTGGAAGAAGGAATGATAGAGGAAGATCAGGGGAGTAGTTGGTGCCTAGATAGAAGTGAGAAGATCAAATTGAAAGAATACCTCAAGAAGGAAACAATAGAGGCATTAATAGCAATTTGACAAATGTAAATCTAAATAAAGGATCGTGTTTCCTCTATCCAAAAAAATGTGTCTTAAAAGGCACACAAATGATGGAGTTGAACTGATGGACCTCAAGGAGTTCAAATCTTGCAAGATTTGACTAGATTTAATACACCTCGAGGATGGTGAAGAAACCCTAACCACCTAGATTTTGTATTTTTTTGGGCGGGAAATCATCTTATAAGAAAATGGAGTAATGTGTAGATGATTGATGATGCTGCAGTGAAGAGAGTAGAGTGGAGAGGAGTTGGAAGAAGAAAACTTGAGAAGGGATTTCAATCAAGTTACAGTGTGAGCAAGCAGGTAGACTGGTTAGAGGATCCTATCGGTAGTTTCATAGTCGTGCTGGTAGAGCAGGCAACATGCCACTATGACACAGTGTACTGAGAGACTGTACGTGAGAAGGAGAGAAAGATAACAGAAATTTAATTGATTCAAGATCTGTAGAATTCATTTGTAGTAAGAAGCCTAAATTGTACTCAAATAGTATTTCAATCACTAATACATTTGGACTAGATTTCCAACAGAGAAGGTATATTGTGACCAAATTTGATTTTTTTTTGAAAAAATGCCCAAATTCATCATAATTCCAATGACAATTTGCAATTTGGTTTCAACGAAGAAGGCATTAGCAATGAAAATTTTCTTTTTTTCAAAAAAGTGCTCGAGTTCATCGTAATTCTAACGACAACGACCATTACTTAAAAAAAAGAAGAGGGCAATTCATTTGTGCATTGCAATCCTGTGTAGGCGTCTGTGGCAACTTCAACCCCCAACAACATCAAACCCACGTTGAAGGAATTTGTGCATTGCTTGCAATCCCGTGCAGGACGTAAATTCTTCACCTTAGTTTCATCTTGCAAAAAATATACCATTTAAGAGATCCTACAACTTTTGTTTGCTTTTATACATGCTAGCTATGCCTGCATTCTTGTGGGATATTGACCGATTGTTGAAGCAACTCTTGGAGTATGAGAGATTCCTTTTTTATGCAAAAGATGTTAGGAAATGAGAGATGTGGTGGTTAACTACCCTAGTTTTTAATGCAAATTGGTCAATCACGTATTCATATTGATTATCTAATCTCAGGCCAGATGACTCCTAGTCAGAGGTGTGGTTCCCTGAATGCGTAATACTTTGTAGGAATCCACTCCTCATAAAATCATAGAACTGTGATTGAGAAGTGAGTGTTCAATTTTGTCACAGCAATCCCTTCCTCTCGTATACGTGTTGATTGATCACTATTGTATGAGCTAATATATAGGGCGGTGTCTACCTCTATTTGCTGAATCGATGGATATCAAACCAATGCATAAGAAAACAATGGGAATGAATATTATTCAACTGATTTGCAACCTTCATTCAGTGTTGTTCAGGTAAGCCTTTCTTTCTCTTGCCAGCCAGCATAACACACCTGACCCGGAAGCCCTAGGGAGATACAATTATGTTCGATTCAGCACAATCCTAACCTAGAAGGGGTGGACTAAAAATCTCAAACCACACAACTTATCACTTTGTAATTAACATACAGTATAAAGCTAGTCTATATGACCCTTGAACCATTTTCTTACTATCTCGGGTTACCCTAGTTTAGGGTATTGGTAGTTTTTACTAAATCTTCTTTATTTTAGGGTATTGGCAACTATCTCTCCTTTTGCATAGTTTTAGGTGGCATACAAAGTCATTTCCTTCTTTGGCTTCCTTGTGGTCTCAACCTCAATGATCATCTTTTGCAAACTTACTTTCTTCAATACTCTCTTATTTATCCTTTTGAAGTTGAATTGTAGCCACTTAGGAACATCTAGATTCTCATCACTTTGGATGGACGGGTTCATGGTAGTTACAACCTACTTTGGCTTTTGTTATTCATCTTGTTTCTTGTGCACCTAAGTTTAAAATTTTTGGAGGAGTCATCTTGGGGGTGGGGGCCTAGATAGATCCTCTTTTTCTTGTTCTCCATGCTTCTTTAACTCCATATTCTAAGTTCCTTCTGACTTATATTTCATTTTTATGAGTCAACTTATAGTTCTTAATTCAGTTATAGGCTAGTATCTTGTGTGTTGATTGTACCTCTTAGTTTGATAAGGTTTGGGGTGGAATTTAATCTCTAATTTTGAGGAAAAAATTTCCCTATAAATGTAATTTCAAAATTCATTTTGAGGGTCTAATAATTGATTATTTAAGGTCCAAGTTTAGTAACACTCATTAGTGTGTTTTCTTTCAAAAGACATTTAGAAATAGGCTGCAGATTGAATACTTGTGCTTTGCTAGTATATTTTGAAGAATTAATAGAAATGAAGTTCATAGTTTGCAATGGTATTGGTAGTCTTTTTTGATTGCTTGGTATTCTTTTATTTCTTTCATTTCCTTAGTCTTGAATTAATATTTACATTTATGAAACATCTTCTTTGTTATAATCAATTTGTGCATTTTTCGTGGTGATTAAGGTTAATAAGGAACATGTGAATGAATAGTAGAAGTTGTTCTAGAGCTTTCCTTGGTCTCATTTTCATGTTAGAATTGGCAATTTTGGCATGATAAATTACTTACATACAAGGTTATTTCTAGATTTTGTTGATAATGTGGATTTAGGTAATACTGATGATTCATTTTCTCGTAGCCTTGTTCTATCTTTTCCAATTTATTTTAACCTTTTACCTTAGGCAGATTGAGAAATTGACATTTCAACTTGATTAGTGACATTTTCCCCTTGAGCAACTTGATTAGGAAATGATAAATTCTAAAGTTAAGCTAACTTAACTCAAGGGACTGAGATGGTATCCTACCATGAAAGATGATAGTTCTAAGCAAAAGACTACCTAGTGATATGAAAGTTGATGCAAGATAGTAAGGACAACAAGGAAATTTATTTTGAACTTTGACAAGATTGAATCTTTGGGTGAAAGTTTGAATGGATTGATAGCGAAAAGGAATGCTGATGCATAAAATCCAATAAACTCAACCAACAAGGGAGATATTTCTCCCAACTCACCTATTCAATTAGGTGTCAACCCTTCACTTACTCACAAGACCCCTCACAAGGCCACAAGTTACTCAAAAGGATTCAATACCCCAAAACACACCCATACTCACCAACCCTCACCCAACCATTGAATCACACTCAATTAGGACAAATAAACATGTCTAAATCACAATCCAACTCTCCAACATTCAATCACTGCCAACACTCTCAACCCTTATTCACACAAATCCTCCTTCAACTGGGTCTTCTAATCCCCCCCGGTACTCAACTCACAAAATGTACTAGATATCCAAAAACCAATGTACTTTAAGATACTCTTACAAGAACCACTAAACATACACCACCATGGGTATTTACCCTCCCAACCACCCAAAGGTCAAAGGAAGATTCATTGGTGCAACACTTAGTTTTTATGACAGTATCAAGAACTTAGGATAGTCACTCCTTTTATGAAAGTATAAAGATCAGATTGATACTGGACTGGGTAATAATGGAACCACCAACAATATATTTCTCATCTCAAATAATAAAGAGAATATAGGGCTGCATCTTGTTAGGATTCCCAAAGATACTAAGAGGGGGGGGGTTAATCAGTATCTTACCGGTATGTAAATTTATTTGACTTAAAACATGAAAAGCATATTGAAACTGTGTACTGATAAACCAGAAATATTGCAGTAACGAAGAAAAATAACAAAACATGAGAAACACACCATAACACAGTATTTTCATGAGGAAATCCGGTGTGGGAAAAACCTCGGTGGGATTTGTGACCCACAATATTCACTTACTGGCCAATAAGGGAATATTACTTTTACAAAAGGGGTCTGCACATGCAGGAAGGCCAAGTTCCTATAGCTCACCGCTCAATTACAAAAGAAGTTACACTGACTTACAAAATATATTATACTAATCCAATGTCTTGTACTGCTTCAAATCAACATCTACTATGCCAGGTTTAGTACCGGTTTAAGCTCTGCTACATACATAAACCCTTAACCCATAATTCGCATATTAGGTCTACATAATTTCACATCCTATCTTCTTCCTCACTTCTCTCTCTCTCTCTCTCTAAATTATTTACAATGATCTCATACATATATGAGTCATATTACAACTCACCATGTTGGCTTACAATGATTTAACAATTAATTACAAAATACATTTTAAACAAAATTGAAGTCGGCTAAGGTGCTGGTATCCTTCCTTTTACTGTCGGTGTTCTGTATGCTAGTGCCGATGTCTTTGTCTTGCCGGTGTCATATGATTGCAAGGTTGCCATCAATGAAAAAACCTTGAATCATCTACAATTTCCAATTGGAGTGTGCATTTGCCAACAATCTCCCACTTTGGCATTGATGGCAACACTCATGAGAAAAATAAAAAAGTGTCCAAAATGATATCCAAAATTAGTCTGCCAAAACTGTGTTTGCTCCCCCTGAGCTGATGATGTCCTTTCTCTGACCATTTTTCTCATTCCACTACTCCCCCTTTAAAATCAATGACAAAGGTTGTCATTCGATGTCAGTGGAGTCCTGTCAGGATTCTTGTAACCGATGAGTTACAATCTAAAAAATATCTGTCAAAATTGGATTTATACTGTTACTGAATGTTTTGATGTCTTTTATTGCCTCTTGAGTTCTCTGCACTGTACCGGTGAGTATGTGCATTTTCTCTTCCGGTTTAGTTTGAGAACCAGAGCCTCAGATATTTCTTTTCTCAAAGAAATAAGATATTCTAGTCTTGGACTAAGTCTGCTTTTCAAGTCTTTTGCTTTTTCTTTTATTACATGTTTGTCACTTTCTAGTTTCTTTATTTGCTCTTCTTGCTCTGCAATCTTCTTCTCTAACTCAAAAAATGAATTTGATGCACCTATCAAATTATCAACAATATTGTTTATCCTGTCTTGTGTTTTGCTGATTTCCTTGTCAAGATCCTCTGTCAAAATATTATTTTTACAAGTGTCTCTGTACAGTTTCTTGAGATCAAAATTTTTTTCCCCAAGTTCCAGTAAAAGAGTATCCATTTTCTTTTTATTCTTATTCACAATTTCCTCAAAGAATTTCTCTTTTACCTTTATCATTCTTTCCTGAAATGTATCCTCATTTATTTGATCAATAGTCAATATATTACTGCTAATGAACTTAGACAATGTGTCTAGTTGTCCTAAAGAATCCTTATTATCAACTGTGCATTTTGGTGCAATCAATTTAAGAATTGGTATTGCATCATCAATAGCCTTATACGCTTGTGCATTACATTCAGTGGTCTTTTTTATTGAATCTAACAAGACCTCTGTTACATTTGTAGGTCTAAATTCTACAATAGATATACTAGATGTTTGTCCAATAGTCTTTTCAATAGTCATGCTACCAGTTGTGGTAATTTCCTTGTTTGTTCCAACCTCTAGTAGGTCAGTTTGTGTTTCCATTTCTATAAGTAGGGGTTTGGGCTTTTCAATTTGGGCCGGTGGCACTGTTTTAGTCTGAACTTGAGCCTCAACCTGTACTTATTTTTTTTTTCTACCAATATCTAAGAAGGTTTTTCTGAGCTTTTAACTACCGGTTCCTCTAATGTAAGTACCTCAGAACTTTCCTTTGTCGGTTCTTTAGATGGTTTTTCTGATGTATTTGCCGGTTTCTCTGTGTTATCCCCTATTAGTTGCTCTGCCTGTGTAGGTTTTTCTATCTTCATCTCAACCTCTGCAGTTGGTGACTCAATAGTCATATTTTTATCCTTATCCTCAGTGGTTTCTCTGTCAACCACAACATTAACTTCCTGTGTGTCTACATTTACCATATACAAAACTTTTGATTCAGGATTAGTATCCTCTATCAGAATCTCTATATTCTCTGCGGCCGGTTGATTGTCAGTAGTGTCTACCGATGGAGTATTTGAAAGAGGTGGGGGCACATTGTTAGTTATTTTTAGGCTTGGTGGTCCACCTACCTTACCTTTTCCCTTATCTCTATCCTTTTGATATACTTTGATAGTTTTTGGCCTAAGTAGTTCTTCCTCTTTTTCTTTTTCCACAACAAATATATCCCAACCATCTATTATTTCCTCAAATACTTCATTTACTCTACCTGCCATTAGTGCTACATGCTGGTGAGTAGTGGAGAATACTGTGTGGTTAGCCTCACTGATTAATTTGTCTATTTCATCAGGTGAGTTAACTGGATGCACTATAAGTAATTTTTCAATCTTGATCTTCTTATCCAGCTCAACAATGGCTAATCTTCTCGCTTCCAATCTTCTATATAGATCATTAGGGATTTCATCAACAACTTCCATTAAGAATTTCTTGTATATATCTAAGTGTAAAATTACACTGTTCTCTATACTTTCCTTGTCATCTATTGATAGTGTGTTGTATAATTTGTTTATGTTTTTCAATTTACCATCCTCTGTTATTTCTCTAAGAAGTTTCTCTCGAGGAGTAATGGACTGTTTCACCTTCTTTTTCTTAGGAGTCATTTTCTTTGCCAGAGGCCTTACTGCTTGTTGCTTCTATCTTATTCTTTTTGGAGTAGGAGCGGGTGCCGGTGAGGGTTTTCTTTTCCTTTCAAACCCTTTTGAACTGTGCCAGTATATCACTCTTAGAAGAGGTTCCAACTGGTGAAAGATGAGTTTCTGGTTGAAGTTCTTCCAGCTCATTTTTAGTTATACTAGTTTGTTTTAGAACATCTTCCTTGATTGCCTTTGCTTGCCGAGTTCCTTTCCTTACAGTTGCTTCTACCTTCTTAACCCTTTTTCTAGATTGAATATTACTTTCTATTGTTTTAGCACTACCAAATACTTTCTCTTTTGGTTCCATGGGTGCTTCAAGGAGGGCTTTTGCATAAGTTTCTATGATGATGTCATATATTTCATAGCCCATTTCAGTTACCCAAATAGTTCTAGGGACAACTGCTTCCATCCAAATTTTATCTTTCTTGATCACAAAATAGATGTCATTCTGATACTTATTTACAATATCTTGTGATAGTCTTACTCTGCTCTTCATTCGAGCCTTTAATGCTTGAAAATACTTGTTAATTTTTTTCTCCTTGTTCTCTCCCATATTGTTTAGTAAGTCTAAGAGTTGTTTACCTACCGATATGTCAAATCCAAAGTCTCTAGCACCAATACCGGGTACTTATTTGGTTATGTACAACATCAGACAAACAAGTAGGTTTCCAAATCTGAATGTTCCTTTCTTATCTCTTTTAATCTTTCCCAAATTGTCTAACAATTCATCTTTTATCCATTCACATATATCTATCCTCGCATTATCATTGACCATATCATATGCACTCTTGATACATAGGCTAGAAACTAAATTTAACCTATTTGCATGTGTAGCCTTATAACCTAAGATCATACTAATAAATCTGACATTTATATCTCTTACATCGTTTACCCTTAGAGATATTTTATCAAATGTTGCACCAGTTAGGTTTGTCACTAAGTCATTTGAGACCTTCTTTGTCTTGTCAGGCCTGTTACCGGTGGACGATAACCCTATTATAGCTTTTACTGCATCTCTTGTGATTTTATGAATTGAGTCTGTAGATAGGAATTCGGAAATCATCAAAGCAAATAGATATTAGACTAGCTCAATCACGAAAACTAAATTGCAATGATAACAATCCTAAAAACATTCAACAGAGATATGAAAACAAGACAGTCAAATCAAAGGTTCGACAATGTTTGATTGATTGACTGACGAAAGAAATGTTAGTAAGCAGAAATTAGATAGAGGATAGTTAGAGATGAAGGAAAAACTTGCTTTCACAAATGCATGTAAGTAGGTGAGAACCTTTATTTAATGTAGCAAAGCGGATGCAGAGCATCATGGCATTGAAGGCCAGAGCTGGAACGCAACCCCTTTTGCAAAAGACACACACATTGCACACAAGGAATGAGTGAAGCATCCTAGGGTGCATACATCAAGGGTCGAGGTATATGCGGTGTTCACAAAATGAACATACTTATCACAGACACCCAATGATATAGTTGCCCCAGTTTGTGACAAACATTCCACAAACAGCAAAACAAGACATTCAAATCAAATGCAAACCATAACAAACGTGAATATCTCCTTCATGATTCTCCATTGTCCTTCTTTCTCCTTCAAATTTCTTTGTTTGTGGATCTCACCTACAAGTGCATAAGCATGATATGAAAGCAAGATTGACAAGACAACATAAGGATACTAGAAGCGTGATTGATTTCTCTCAAAATGTGATTAGATCGATTTGAAAATGTAATTAATTGGAATCTTTGATTGAAGAAATTCATCCAATTTATAGACAAATTGGAGAGATGACAAGATTAGCATGAAGAGATTTGAAAGGAAATTTCAAATCAAGAATGACAAATATGACAAATTATGACAAAATTGACACTTTCTATGGAAGATTAATTGATTGACAAATTATGACAAAATTGACAAGATTGCTATGCAAAATTGATTGATTGACAAATTATGACAAATTATGACAAGATTGAAATGTCATTCCCATGAAATTAGGGGAAATATTAGAAAAATAGGAGAAATAGAAAATTAGGTTAGAAATGATGAATTGGAAATTAGGAAATTAGAAATTAGAAAATTAGGTAAATTAATTAATAATTTTTCATTCATTAATTAATTCACAAAAAGAGGGGGAATTAATTAACCAATTAAATAAATATTTAATTGTGACAAGAAGACTTAGGATAAATAAATAAATAATTTAACCTAGAGGAAAAATGACAAACAAGATTAAATGAATAAATCATAAAACCCTAGAAGATGAATTAGAAATGCAAGGATGACAATTAGGTCTTGACAAAAAATAATTGATGTAGGGTCGATTTGATCATGATTTTGATTGACAAAGGACTAATGCTGATAAATGATTTGATTGATAAAGAGATCAAATTGATAGGCACCAATTGACAAGGAGCAATGACTAATTGATCCAAATTGACATGATTGAAAAGGACAACGATCGATGACGAATCGATCGCAAAATGACAAGATTGACCAGGACAAGGATCGATGAGAAATCTGTCATGCCCAGAATTTAGGGCAAAAAAAAAATGGAATAAATTTTTTTTTTTTTAAACATAACTTTTAAAAGCATTAAATCGACAAATATAAAATGCTACAACATGTTTTCTCTTAACTACGTTTTGGAGTTAACTAGTTCGAGTAATGGGAATTATTAAAATGAAAGTGGAGCTCAATTGAATAGATTTCAATTTATAATTATTTCCGCCCAGTTAGATTCACAATTAAATATTAACTGCATTAAAATTTATTTTCCTTTATCTCGATTAAGTAAATATTAACCTTGTCAATATTTTCAAATAAAAAGAATAAATAGCACTCCCATTTATTTTTTTTATTTCCTAACATCTCCAAAAGAATAATTACTAGCCCCCATTAATATTTATTTCTTATCCTTTAAAATTGTACAAACAATTATATATATATAAACATTTATATATCTATTTACAATCCCTATAATATTCAAATATGATATATACATATATATATACATTCATATATATGTAAATAATTATATACTAATATATATTTATTTTAAATCTCCATGCAACCCTAAACCTTCTTTTTTTTTTTTTTTAAAAATTTCACCCTAATTCATTTTATGCATATAAATATATGCCCTTTATTATTTTTTTTATAATCTACATTTTTCTTCCTACTTATTTACCCTATCCCTAACCGGGCTAGGGTTCCATTATATTTTATTTGTTTTGTAGGGCGAACTTGGGCAGCGGCCATGGTGGTTTTGGCCGGGTTAACCGAACAGGGGAGGCGGTGGCATTTTTTTTTACAGTGGGTGGGCGAAGGGCGGAGTTTGGTGGAGGGGGGCGACGGTGAGCGGCATGGCTAGGGCCGCCCACTGTGCACTGCACAGTGTTCGGCCCTGCCGACCACTATGCACTGCATAGTGCTCGACCCGTCGACCCACTGTGCTTTGCACAGTGGTAGGCCCGCCGTCCACTGTGCATTGCACAGTGGGTTCGGCCAAGGTCGACCCCCGCCCCGAGGTAAGTCTTTTTTCTATTTTTTTGTTTTTGTTATTTTTTATTTAAAGAAAAATTAAAATATAATTTTTTTTTTAATAAAAATAAATAAATTATATATATATATATATATATATATATATATATATATATATATAAAGTTGCAAGGCTATATTTCAACTAAGCTTTAGGCACCAGTATTTATTTATTTTTATTTTAAAAGAATAAACGGAATTAATCCTTTGTATTATTTTTTTTTTTTAAATAAAAAAAACAAACATTACTTTACAAAAGAACGCAGAGATATACTATTTAGCTGAAATTTTATTTTCTGCAATAATAGCAAATACAGATTTAACTAATCCTAAAACAACAATTGTATTAAATTTAGGCCTAATGTAAATAAGAGAAAACATATTTAAATAAATTAAACCAACTACTTTATTAGTCCAAAAATCATTAAAATTTCTATAAGATGGTTATAATAACTTTAGATTTTATATTCTGCAATCATTAAATAACAGAGTGTAATAATTGTAACAATGACTATATACAAATGCAAATAACTATGTGATTTTATTTTCTGCAACTTAATATAATGACAAATTCCAACAACAACTTTAATCATCGAGAATCCTTTAACTTTAACCATGCGATAGGATTTAAACTGAAACATTTATATTTGAAAACAAAGTGCATTCAATCTTTAAATCATTTCTTTGTAATAGGATTTAAACTGAAACATTTATATTCGAAAACAACATGCATGAAATCTTTAAATCATTTCTTTATTTCCTTGATTTATTTCATAAGCATAAAGGAATTAAAATCAATTTCATGCCTTTCAAAACTTTATATTCTCAACAGAGATTAAATTTCAAAAAGAAAAAACTCTTAGGCACTAATTCCGGAATTATTCACTTCATTACTACAGAAACTAAGTTACTACATTTCATTAAAGTACTTTTAAAAGGCTTGTCATTTTACAAATAGGTCTCTCATTATTAATAAATGAGGACTTTTTCAAATAAATCATTACATTTACAAATAAATTTCTGCACAAAACTCCTGCAACCTTCCACTCGTCCTAATTCTTTTCTTCCGACAACCTGCATTTTAAATCAAACTATGACCATGGAGTGGTCACCTCCCAGCCTGGGCTAACTGGTAGCCACCCCTGAGCTCGAAGAACCAAGCCCTAGATGGGATACAAACATGCAAACACATAGAAGATAGAATACATACAGATTTCAAATACACTCCCATTCTGGCTACACTGCACCACACTTTGGTGATGACCTTTTTAAGGGTGGTAGTGGACCAATACCCTGAGGACAACTGCAAGTATGGAAAACATGTAGCCACCTCATGGCACAACAAATAAATCAAGAATTTCAACCCCTTATTCCTTATGCCCCCCCAAGGCATTCTAGCCTTATATCCCTCCTTATGACCCCCATTGCACAAACAGGCCATGCAGCAAGGGTCACACAAAAATCCCTTGTGATCGCTCTCATAATGAGAGTCTCTCACTTGAGGGTTGTCACTGCTACCACCCACAAGATCCTCCTCTCTCCCAAGAGTAAGAGGTCTTGAAGACTCCCAAAAACACATACAACACATAATGCAAATACCAAATGAAATCCCCAAAAAGAACATACAAGGAAACACATTTCTTACACCAACATACTTTCAAACTCATGCAAAAAAAAGTCATTTTAAGAAGAATGTAACCAACCTTAATCTGCCCAAAGGTAGGTTAGTATGGTTGAGGAAGAGCTTCCCAATTCCACGGATCTTCTCCTTCTACCCTTAGCATTCCAATCTATTCTATTCTTTTCAAAATTTCTCTTGTCTCCAAAAATGGAGAGTGGGTGATTACCCTCAAATTTTCCAATTCTTTCTTAAGAAGCTCATTCTCTCAATTCTCACAAGTTTCTAAAAACTAAAGAGGAAGGTAAGACAGAATGGGAAAGAGAACTCTCATTCGAAAAGGAAATTTTACAACTAGGTTCAAACTTCTAATTTCATTTTCGCACAACTCAGAAAAGTCAAATTTTAGAGTCTCTAAAAGGTCACTTAGAAGTAGAAACTTGCCTAAAATTACCCCTAACCCTTAGGTATACCTTATGGGCTTTAGGAAACCCTATAAAACTACCCCTAGGTGTTCATTTAACCCATTTTAAACCCCTCTGAAGTTTATTTTCGGGTCAAACCTATGTTGACCACCCCAAAGATTCTTTACCCAAGGTATTTATGACATCACGTTACATTAATTGAAAAAGATACAGTTGAACACTTTCCCACCAAGAGACAAAATAAAGTTTAAACTTAAATCCACACGTGTCAAGTGACACAAAGAAAACACTTTTACAATTTTAAAACATGAAATCATCTCTTGTGGATTTTACACAAGTAAATTAAATACAGTTAACACACATGCAACATATACTGTTGCGAATAAAATACAACACAAATGGGGTGTTGTCTCTCCAAATAGACAACCCCTAGCTTACAAACATACATAAGTCTAGGTTTGGTTGTCCGTAAATTTTCCATGGTCATATGGATAACTTCCTCCGCATCTCAATTTACACATTAGTACTTTCAAATAGTCACATATAATATAATTCAAAGGAATAATAATACACATCATCACTTGCATATAATTTACATCTGCACAATTTAAATACATCCTTTATCCAAGCAATTTCACATAAGCAATTCATCCTAAATCTCATAAACTTAAACATACATCATAATTCTATTATCATAGTAAAGTCCTGCAAATTCAATAACGACATTTATTACCGCAATATCATCCTATCTAACCATCATGTGGTGTTCTATCTCATAAAGCATATAAATAAATCATCGATATATAGTAATGTTATCCAAATCCTGAAATCATATAAGTTCTAAATTCCAAAATGCATCAAAATAAAGTATCCATAATAGTCTCAATATAAAAATCACTGAAATGTCAGACTGAGTCGAGGTGAATATCAAATCAAATCAAATGCAAACCATAACAAACGTGAATATCTCCTTCATGATTCTCCATTGTCCTTCTTTCTCCTTCAAATTGATTTGTTTGTGGATCTCACCTACAAGTGCATAAGCATAATATGAAAGCAAGATTGACAAGACATCATAAGGATACTAGAAGCGTGATTGATTTCTCTCAAAATGTGATTAGATCGATTCAAAAATGTAATTAATTGGGATCCTTGATTGAAGAAATTCATCCAATTTATAAACAAATTGGAGAGATGACAAGATTAGCATGAAGAGATTTGAAAGGAAATTTCAAATCAAGAATGACAAATATGACAAATTATGACAAAATTGACACTTTCTGTGCAAGATTAATTGATTGACAAATTATGACAAAATTGACAAGATTGCTATGCAAAATTGATTGATTGACAAATTATGACAGATTTTGACAAGATTGAAATGTCATTCCCATGAAATTAGGGGAAATATTAGAAAAATAGGAGAAAATAGAAAATTAGGTTAGAAATGATGAATTGGAAATTAGGAAATTAGAAATTAGAAAATTAGGTAAATTAATTAATAATTTTTCATTCATTAATTAATTCACAAAAAGAGGGGGAATTAATTAGCCAATTAAATAAATATTTAATTGTGACAAGAAGACTTAGGATAAATAAATAAATTATTTAACCTAGAGGGAAAATGACAAACAAGATTAAATGAATAAATCATAAAACCCTAGAAGATGAATTAGAAATGCAAGGACGACAATTAGGTCTTGACAAAAGATAATTGATGCAGGGTCGATTTGATCATGATTTTGATTGACAAAGGACCAATGCTGATAAATGATTTGATTGATAAAGAGATCAAATTGATAGGTGCCAATTGACGAGGAGCAATGACTAATTGATCCAAATTGACATGATTGAAAAGGGCAACGATCGATGATGAATCGATCACAAAATGACAAGATTGACCAGGACAAGGATTGATGATGAATTGATTGCAAGATGACAAGATTGACAAGAGGACAAGGATCGATGACGAATCGATCGCAAGGTGACACGATTGACAAGGACAAGGATCGATGATGAATCGATTGCAAAATGATGAGACTGACAAGAATGAGGATTGATGACGAATCGATCGCAAGATGACAAGATTGACAAGAGGACAAAACCCTAATTCCATCATTGATTAGGATTGACAATGTCCAAAATGATGATAAATGAGCACGCACATTGATGTGACAGGAGAAGATCGATCAAAATCATGACTGAAGATTGTTATTAACAAGACCAAATTTGAAAGCGATAAAAATGAGGAATGCAGAACAAGGACTCGATGCTCGCAAACGATAAAGACCAAGTGCACAACATAAAAGAAATGTTAATGCAATGCAAGAACCCTAAAATAAGGCAATGCACAAATGTTAAAGTATGACTCCGCAAGCGTTGACCATTTTTAGATGTCTACATTTTGCCCCTCTTTGAGACAATGCAATTCTAAGCATTGTTTCAAAGAACAATAATGAAAATGCCCCAGACAATAATGATGACATATGCATGCCCCCTTGAGGAATTGGCTGGAAACATCCAGAAAAGAGGCCAATTGATCGATAAGAATGATATAAAATGATAGGTTCGACAATGTTTGATTGATTGACTGACAGAAGAAATGTTAGTAAGCAGAAATTAGATAGAGGATAGTTAGAGATGAAGGAAAAACTTGCTTTCACCAATGCATGTAAGTAGGTGAGAACCTTTATTTAATGTAGCAAAGTGGATGCAGAGCATCATGGCATTGAAGGCCAGAGCTGGAACGCAACCCCTTTTGCAAAAGACAGACACATCGCACACAAGGAATGAGTGAAGCATCCTAGGGTGCATACATCAAGGGTCAAGGTATATGCGGCGTTCACAAAGCAAACGTACTTATCATAGACACCCAATGATATAGTTGCCCCAGTTTGTGACAAACATTCCACAAACAACAAACACAACAAAAAAACAAAGAAAGGGACCATGAACCATTCCGGTCACTCTAAATCACTCAGTGACATCATCGAGAAACATACGAACATGATTGAAGCCAAAGATAAATCAGTAAAAAGGTAAGACTCACAAATGCAACCAAGTCAAACAAACAGTTTGATTGTCATTGTCAAAAGTGGAAAATAGGAAAGATCATGTTGTCTGGTTCTAGGGAATGCGGTACCCCGTCTAAGACAGGACATAGTCTGGTTTCGAGTATACCACACCCTGTATAAGACCCATGGTAGTAGTGACAAGGACAAATGATACTGATATTGATTGATTGATATGACAATTTTGATCAGTTTGCATGTTTGGTTTGATTGAAAAGTTCATCCGTTAATGCATGATTTCAGTAAAGCACAATGTGTGATTGAGTGCCGTTGGATGTATGCTCAGCGATCTATCTATGCACAGAGGGGATATTTTTGTTTTGTTTTTTTGAGTTTTTACCATTTTTTTTTGTTCATTTTTTAGGACTTTATTTGACTTTTTAGGGATTTTTTCAGGACATTATTTGATTTTTAGGGATTTTTTCAGGACTTTATTTGATTTTTAGGGATTTTTTCAGGACTTTATTTGATTTTTAGGGATTTTTTCAGGACTTTATTTGATTTTTAGGGATTTTTTTTTTCAGGACTTTATTTGATATTTTTTCGAGATTTTTTTAGGACATTTTATGAATGTTTTTGAATTATTTCAGGACATTATATGGTGAAAATGAACACATGATTTTGTTGATGTTTTTGAATTATTTCAAGACATTTTTGAATTTTTTTTTAATTATTTTAGGGATTTTGCCCCTAGTGTCTAGCAAGGCAAGGAATATGATAGGTGAATAAATAGGCTTGCTGAAATGATGGTGGATAGAGGAAAGACAAAGGCCTTTTATCATGGAGACAATGGATGCAATTTTCAAGGGCTATTGCATGATGGGACAAGAGACTGGATATGACAATGTAAAGCAGGAACATGGCATGAGGGACATGTCAAGAGGTTTTTGAAACCATGTTTTGCATTTCACGTCCTTATGTCAGATCAAGATCAAGGGACATAAAAAGTGTATGGATAGTGATAAGATATGGATAGGATAAGCAAGACCAAGAATGGATAAGGGACATGGATTGAAGGTCAAGATTAGCTAAGGGATAGTGGCAGAAAGTTGCAATAAGCTAGGGAATATGGATGAAAGGTTGTAATAAGCAAATGGATAAAGACCAAAAGCTATGATGGACTAAAAGCTACAAACAAGATGCATGATACTCATGAAGATCCTCAGCCTTGTCAAGATCAAATGTGGAAAGAGAAAATGGACATGAGGGACAATAGGACAATGGAGGAGTATGACATGGTATGATAGGATAATGAAGGGCAATAGGATATGAAGAGTAATGACATGGTATGATAGGATAATGAAGGGAAATAGGATATGAAGGAGGAAACCTGCCCCCAAGTGTGGTGTGCAAGAAGTTCATAGATTACGCATGATGCCTGTTTGCCAGGTTTTCATCACGGTACTTGCCCAAGGCGCCTGTTTGCCAAGTTTTCACCAATGGACGAATTATTTTTGCTTTACTTTTTTTTTTCTTTTGTCTTTTTTTTTCTCACTTTTTTTTTTTTGTTTTTTGACTTTTTCAATAGAAGATGGACACATGATAGGGGATTGAAGAAGGACTCAAGCGTCTTTTTGTTTAGATAGTAGCCTTGAAAAAAAAATGGACCATGACCTTTAAAAGTATGCTCAAAGATGTTGGTAGGATAAGGACATGGAAAAAGAGATGAAATTAAGGCTAGGATTTATGCAAAGGATGGGATCAAAGGGATCGGAGGATGGAAAATATGCATTGGATAATGGATAGGGTATTGGAAGAATTGGGCTTTACTGGATGGAAATGAAGGCAAGATCAACATTGGAACACACCTTGAAGGGTGATGGACTGATGGAGGAAGAGTGGGTTTTGGATATGGAGATTTTGATGAAGGAATAGCTAGGGATTTGTGGACATAAGGACCCAAAATGGAAGAAGGAGGTGATGGAGGAACAAATTTGAGAGGTTTGGATGGAGGAATAGCAACTTTGGATGCCATGTTGGATGTTTCTTTAGGATTTTGTGCTTCAAGGAGTTGCTTAGGGATCCACATGGTTTTTGATTTTTCATGCTTTTGTGGTTCCTTGGAGTGCATTGCTTGCACAAGGGATTTAGGAACCCATATATATTTTGACTTTGCTTTATTTTGCTCAATGGGCCTTTGTGGCCTTTTGGATATTTCTTTTTTCTTTATAGATCATATTGTTCTTTGTTTTGACATGTTGATTATATTGGACATGTTGATCCTTGAATACATGTGGATTGCTAGACTTATGACGTTTATACTTGGCATCCAAATTGCTTGGAGGGGGAAAAGAATGCATGGATGGATAGGAATGAAGTGGAGTTCTTTTGGATGGATGAAATTTACTCAAGGATGTGTGCCTTTTCTGACCTTGCATAGAGGACGAAGGGATATAAGGACCTAAGATGGATGGAAGGTGTGATGGGGAAGGTGTATGTTTTGATTTTGATGGGGGGATATTGGATTTATTAGGGGTACCCACATCTTGAGGAATTTCACTGAGGCCATGACCCTTAATATTTTCTTTAACATGAAGGGATTCTTGCTTATGGAGATCTACTCCTTTGCCTTTATGAATATCTTGACTTGTAGGATACTCTTTTCTTTGGGAAGAAGACGCGAGTCCATTATGAGGTGGATATGATATGAGAGAAATAATGAGATCTTGAAGTGGATTAGATTTCAGCAAAGAGGAAGAACCCATTATGCATGTCGAGGGTTCATGAACATCTTGCACTAACATGTTAGAATCATGAATGGGATTAAGATCATAAGGGGGACTAGGATTGTGTAGTGGACATGGTTCAATGACAGGCTCTTCAAGAGATGGAATGGGAGAAATAATGGGATCATCAAAAGAAATGCGATCTTGGAGTGTATATGGAGCATTAAGACAAGGAGATGGAGGAACAAAAGGATCTTGTGGAGGATTTAAAGGGATAATTTGATCTTGACAAGGAGGAAGATCATTGGAATCCTCTTTAAAGGTGCTTTGCTCTTGACTTTCAATGGGATCATTGGAAAGGATGGAAGGGATATCTTAATCTTTGTTAGGGAATGGAGTGTCAATAGGATTTGAAAGGACATTTTTCTCATGAAATGGAAGGGGATCGTTTGGGATTGGATGGATTGGGATATCTTGATCTTGCTCAGGGAATGGAGTGTCAATAGGACTTTGGATAGGATGGACAAGAATAGGGGAATCATCGTGAGTTTATGGGAAGATGAGATCCTGGTCAACAATTGAATGGGATGATAAGGTTTCAAGATCTTGATCTTCATCTATTTCAAGACATGTTTCTTCATGTTCTAAATTATCCTCTTGACATGGGGTTGGACTTTGGATATACATGGGGGATTTTGGCAAGGGATCAATGCTTTGGCATAAAGGAAATGCACTTTGAACATTTGTGATGGATTCTAGCAAGGAATCAATGCTTGAACATGAGGAAGAGGGACTTTGAATGGGGTCCTCTAAAACAGGTAATGGCAATAAAGTGCATGGTGGCATTGGGTCTTGTATTTCTGAAACATAAATTGGATTATCTTGGCAATCGATTATGGATAGCCCTTGGATAATTTCATCCTTGGTTGTATTGTTTGATGAGGACAATATGGAAGGTTCTTGTGAAACTTCTAAAGGTGTAGGGATAGATGCCACTGGAGAGTAAATTTGTTTATGGGGGGATGAGGCATTGCTAGACATAAGTGTATTATCTTGATCTTCCTCAAAGAACTCACTTGGTAGGTTCCTTAAGATCCTTGCAATAAAACCACCTTTCTTTCGAGGTTTTGACATGGTTGTATCTAGAATTTGAACTTGTTTGGCAAGAATTTGGTCTTGGTTTGATGCCATGTTTTGATTTCGAACTAGATGTTGATCAAATTGGTTGGACATGTTCAAAATTTGGCTTGGTGCATGTTGCAAGTTTTGTTTTTGAATTTGTGATTGTAGTTGTTGATACTGAGTTGTCCATTGAGTTTGTTGTCAATAATTAACAGTTGGTTGGACATATTGTTGAAATTGGACCATTGGTTGTGTCTGTTGGATATGTTGTTGATTCAAGATTTGATTGAATGAAATTTGACCAAATGAATTTTGATTTGGGACTTGATTGAAATTTGTGCTTGTTTTTTGAAATTGTTTCATCATCTCTATTTGTGAGAGGAGAGCTGGTATGTCTGATCGTTCAATAAGAGATATTTCATCAATTGGCTCAATCTTTGGATTTTGACCTGGAAATTTTTGAAACATTTTGGACATTTGTGATCTATTCTTCTCAATGTTTTTCACTTTTTGTTCCAAAATCTCCTTTTCTTGAGCTAGTTTCTCCTCTAGGTTTTGTATTTGGACATTTACATCATCATGATAAGTTTGATCCAAGTTCTGAGACATGTAGAGATTGGATTGACATGATTGATTTCTCAATTGTGATGACATGGCTTTGTAAGAAGGTTGAGACCTCATTTCAACAAACATGTCACTATGAAATGCAACTAATGGGATTGACAAATGCAACCTAAAAGGATGACAATGCAACTTAAATGTTTTTGGACTTTTTGAATTTTTGGAATGAAAACAAAATGCAACTAAATGCAATGAAAATGTGACCTTGCTTTGGACCTTTTGAGTTTCTATGGTTTGATAATGTTATGCAACTAAATGCAACCTAAATAAATGAAAATGTAATCTATGGCAAGAATGCAACCTATGTTTTTGTTGTTTTTCAAGATTTGGACAAACTTTTTGGAATGCAAACCTAAAGACTCAACCTTGGGAAGTTGAAATGAAGCCAAGACCTTAAAGGACAAAGGACCAAATAACAATAGGACAAATTGACAATGTCTCACCTATATGCTTGGATACTAAGCCAGGTTTGACAAAATGATATTAATGAAAGGACAAATTTTAGACAAGGTCAAGACTCCCTAACAACAACTTAGGGTATCATCCAAAGTTTTGATTTTCCAAGTTTGACAAATCAAATTTTTAAGACTAAATGCAAGAAGGAAATGATTATGACAATGATTTAGGATCTGACATGAAAATGATCTACGGATATGATATGACAAGATGAAGCCAGGACAAGATGACAATACAATGACAAGGATATGCGAAGACCAATGACTTGGAATATGCAAAATGCAACCTAGGCAAGACCTAATTTTGGCATGACAAGGATAATGTAGGAATGTCACCTAAATGGAAATCTAGCTTGGATATGACAATGAAATGCAAACTTAGGGAAATGATTTTAAACCTAAGTGCAAAATGAGGACGCTTGCAATGAAAAGGACTAAAATGAAAGGAGATGACAATATGCCTTAGGACCTAAGTGGGACTATGAAAAACCTAGCCTAAAGTGACATGAATGTTGAGACAAAATTTTCCAATGTGTTTGAAAGCCATGTTTTGAAAATGTTTTGAACTTTGTTGGATGATTGTTCTCTTTTTAAAACCTTGTTTGGACAATGTTTGGACTTGTTTGACACATGATGTTTTGTGACAATTGTATAATTCAACTTTTGACAATCACAAAAGACAATATGTTTGGTTGACTTTGACTCAAGACAATCAAGCACATTTACAACAAATCCTATGGCTGGCAAGGGCAATATCTGTTGAATCCTCTAACGAAATACAACACTTAGTCAGATAGCTAGATGCTTGGTAGCAATGGCTGCCCCTTACAGTGCACTCACTTCGGGCATCAATGGTTTTTGGTCTCTACAAACAAAAGGTTCTAGTTAAGGCATCTGTTCAAGTGGGTATTGATCTGGCAAATAAATCATCGCAATACCATTCCAACACCCATTGTCTACAACTTTTGTTGCATCCACAATTATTTAGAGTGGTTTGAAAGAGCTTGGCTTTAGCCCGTCACCACTTAGGGTCGTTCCCTCTCACCAATGCCTATGCGAAGTGCTAGGAAAATCAGGAGGTAGGCCCAATTCTAAGGGTTAAAACATGCAAACAAACTAAAAGCAATAAAAGCATGCATGGTGTTCATTAACCTTTAGGAAACTAAATGTGCAACTACTTTAAAAATCACTTGCAAGGTGTTTTAATAGAAGTCTTTGGCCACATCCTGCATAAGATTTGTTAGTAGTTTCATTCTTAGTCTTCGTCACATGTAATGCCAAGGTGCTGCATAGAGAATCAGTACCAAAGAAAAGCAGAATATAAGAACAAAATGAAAACAAAGTAATTTGCAAGTAAAAACACTGATTTTCACCTTTGTTTTTGGCCTTACACAGGCGCAGAATGTCTCAACACAGGCACAGATTGCCTTGACACAAGCGTAGAATGCCTTGACACAGGCATAGGTCTCCTTAACATAGGCACAAATCCCTCCTACACAGGCGCAAAAGTGTCCAGAAAGCTTTGGGTCGCCCTGTTTCTTGAGTTTTTCACCTGCAAATCAGCTCAAAAGGCACTCAAAACATGGTTAAATAGTTAGTTCATGTCGGGTTCACCAAGAAATGTAGATAGGAATTCGGAAATCATCAAAGCAAATAGATATTAGACTAGCTCAATCACAAAAACTAGATTGCAATGATAACAATCCTAAAAACATTCAACAGAGATATGAAAACAAGACATTCAAATCAAATGCAAACCATAACAAACGTGAATATCTCCTTCATGATTCTCCATTGTCCTTCTTTCTCCTTCAAATACCTACAAGTGCATAAGCATAATATGAAAGAAAGATTGACAAGACAACATAAGGATACTAGAAGTGTGATTGATTTCTCTCAAAATGTGATTAGATCGATTCAAAAATGTAATTAATTGGGATCCTTGATTGAAGAAATTCATCCAATTTATAGACAACTTGGAGAGATGACAAGATTAGCATGAAGAGATTTGAAAGGAAATTTCAAATCAGGAATGACAAATATGACAAATTATGACAAAATTGACACTTTCTATGCATGATTAATTGATTGACAAAATTATGACAAAATTGACAAGATTGCTATGCAAAATTGATTGATTGACAAATTATGACAAATTATAACAAGATTGAAATGTCATTCCCATGAAATTAGGGGACATATTAGAAAAATAGGAGAAAATAGAAAATTAGGAAATTAGAAATTAGAAAATTAGGTAAATTAGAAAATTAGGACAAAACCCTAATTCCATCATCGATTAGGATTGACGATGTCCAAAATGATGATAAATGAGCACGCACATTGATGCGACAGGATAAGATCAACCAAAATCATGACTGAAGATTGTTATTGACAAGACCAAATTTGAAAGCGATAAAAATGAGGAATGTAGAAGAAGGAATCGATTCTCGCAAACGATAAAGACCAAGTGCACAACATAGAAGAAATGTTAATGCAACAGAAGAACCCTAAAATAAGGCAATGCGCAAATGTTAAAGTATTACTCTACAAGCGTTGACCATTTTTAGATGTCTATAGAGTCCAACTAGAAAAATTCACCATGTACTCTGCTTAACACAATCCTTATGATATCCTTGGGAAAATCTGAGATACTAAGAATTTCAGTGAAACCTAGTGTTTCCACTATCTTATGTTCAGGTTTGACATTTCTAGATTCATCACACATCATGGTTTTATACATATCCTTGATCTCATCATCACCTAAATCCTCAATATGACAGTGTATATAC
Organism: Cryptomeria japonica; assembly: GCF_030272615.1. Classification (NCBI taxonomy): domain Eukaryota; kingdom Viridiplantae; phylum Streptophyta; class Pinopsida; order Cupressales; family Cupressaceae; genus Cryptomeria; species Cryptomeria japonica. The sequence continues at coordinate 272,077,692 of NC_081408.1, forward strand.
ATCCTAGGGTCTTCAACATATACAACTCCTTTAGGGATTTGAGAAAATACACCTATGCTATCATCTTTCTTTGAAATTTTGGGAACTAACTTGAAGACGGGTCTAGGGCACTTAACAACTTCAACAATAGTAGGGTTTGCAATAAATTCAGGAGTGGATTAGGATGCCATAGCTATAAATACCTTGATCTACCTTAAGGATGAGTGTTTTGATGGATTGCTTCACTTCTCCGCTTAGAATGCCTTCGCTCGGGAATTTTTGCGCTCTCAAAGATTTGAATTCTCGATGAATGAAAGAGCCCAAAATCTTGCTTTATAATGTTATTATCTCCAACTACCACATTTAATGCTTGTTGGTTAAGTTACAACTTAAATCATCTGCTATTGTAGAAGTAATTTCAACTTCTTACCATCAACTGAGGGAATAATAGCATGTTTTTCATTTTTTGCTAAACCCCCAAAAAGATTTGCTTCAGTTGGATGAAGATTCTCCTGCCAGTGGAGTATTACTTTGTTCTGCTAGTGGAGGAGTATTCCCGTCAACATTTTGATCTAACTTTCTGATCCATTGTTTTGTGAATTCTTGCTTTACCTCTTCAACTTTTTCTTTACCCTTCAAACTCAGACCTTTGTTATTTTCTAGTGAGGACTTGCTTCTACAAAATTTAGCAATATGTCCAATCTTGTTATAGGCATAACAAGTCACATTGTTCGTCTGAATATCTTTCTCATATCCTATGTTGGTATGTGTTCTACATTGATTAGATAAGTGTCCAAATCTTCCACACACATAACAACTTACATTCATTCTACAATTTTCTAAATTATGACTAACTTTGTTGCATTTAGAACATTGACTGGTGGGTGTATTAGTGTTCTGATAATTTTTGGATCTACACTAATTTTCTCTATGACCATACTTGTTACAGTTAAATCATTTGCTATTAAATTTGTAAGCAATAGGTTGTCTTACTGGTTTTCTGTGATCATGATGATTTGCAGTACCGGAGCTTTCACCAATCTCAAAGCCAAGGCCATTTGTATCACCATTTGGTTTCTGATTCTTCAGCATGTCACCAAGTTCTTCTGAACTTTTCTTGAATTTTTCTTTGTGATGATTTGTAGTAGGTAGTTCATTTTCCAAGAAGTCCTTTTGTCTCATGAGTTCAGTTTTGTCATGCTCCAAGTGAATTAGGCCTATTTTTAGCATATCATTCTCATGACTAAGTCTTAGATTTTCATTTCCATAATAATTTAGTCTTCTAACCATGTCATCTTCATTCTTCTTTCTATCTTCAATTTCTTTACAGAATCTCATAGTCATATCCTGCATCTCATTCTTTGTTGTACTGGTTTCTTGTCTTAGCTTGTTTACCAAAACATTAAGAGTTTCGTTTTCATTTTCCTCATTCTGCATCTTTTCATAGAGTTCTCTCCTCTTGTTCCTTGCAATAGTAACATTTTCTTGAAGTGCTTGAATAATATCTTGAGTAGCCTTTAGATCATCTTCAAGTTTGATATTTTTCACCTTCTCTGCAACATAGTCTGAAAGAGCTATCTCCAACTGTTTTTTCAAGTTTTCCATCTCTACCAGTGTCAAGATCTTCCTCAAGCTATTAGGATTTTGAAAATAGAGGACCAGGCTCTGATACCAATTGTTAGGATTCACAAAGATACTGAGAGGGGGGGGGGTGAATCAATATCTTACTGGTATGTAAATCTATTTGACCTAAAACATGAAAAGCATATTGAAACTGTGTACCGGTAAACTAGAAATAATGCAGTAACTAAGAATAATAACAAAACATGAGAAACACACCATAACACAGTATTTTCACAAGGAAACCCAATGTGTGAAAAACCTCGATGGGATTTGTGACCCATAATATTCACTTATTGGCCAATAAGTGAATATTACTTTTACAAAAGAGGCCTGGACATGCAGGAAGGCCAAGTGCCTAGAGCTCACTGCTCAATTACAAAAGAAGTCACACTGACTTACAAAATGGATTATACTAATCCAATGTCTTTTACTGCTTCAGATCAACATCTGCTATGCCAGGTTCAGTACCAGTTTAAGCTCTGCTACATACATAAACCCTTAACCAATAATTCAAATATTAGGTCTGCATAATTTTGCATCCTATCTTCTTCCTCACTTCTCTCTCTCTCTCTCTCTCTCTCTAAATGATTTACAATGATCTCATACATATATGAGTCATATTACAACTCAGCATGTCAGCTTACAATGATTTAATAATTAATTACAAAATACATTTTAAACAAAATTGAAGTCAGCCAAGGTGTCGATATCCTTCCTTTTACTATCGGTGTTTTGTATGCCGGTGTCGGTGTCTTTGTCTTGCTGGTGCCATATGATTGCAAGGTTTCCATCAATGACAAAACCTTCAATCACCTACAATTTCCCATTGGAGTGTGCATTTCCCAACAATGCATCTATGAAGAAAAAAATGTTGGAAAAGACTATTTCCACCTACTTGGCCGCTAGAGTGGTTTTTGAGGTGTATTCAAAGCTTTTACTCCTTTTGTTGCATTTTCACTTGAAATATGGTTGAATTGGCTTTGTAAGCTCCTAGATACTTGGTACAGGTTCTAATCGAGTTAAAAGAGTCTCAAGACTACCCTATAGTCATGCTCTACCTTATCCATCTACTCAATTAGCTTCCCAAACTTATAGGACATATGGTTTTATTCCTTACTTTGAGTTGAAATTGTCTTGGGTTAGATATAACTAAAATAAGCCATTCCTTCAACTACTTCAGAAATCGTCAAAAATACTTCATACTACTATCTACATGTGTTTCTATCTTTAAGAAGTCTAATTTATGCAAGTGAAAAAACACCTAAGAGGTCATAGCTACTCCTTTTGACTTGGTAATATTCATGGTTTTTCTTTGTCTATTTAACTTCATTCCTTGCATCTTACCCACTATCTTGTAGCATACTTTGTTTTTGTTTTTAGTGAATTGCATTTAGTGGACGGTTGTGCATCTTTAAAATCATTTAACAACTTCAGGAAATGGTTTTCCTTATTTATTACTTGACTATATCATTTAATATGCATGGATGGTATTATCATTTAATTTTCAAGATGGACCTTATATGGATGGTCCTTGCACCTTTTCAAATTGAACTTTTGCAAAAGTCCAAATTTGGAGAGGAAATTCCTACTATTTACGAATCCACCATTCATCTTTCAAATTTTAGGTCCATTTTCCATGAATAAGGGTTCCCAAGATCCTAGTCCTATAAAAATGAGCCATGAGGAACATCATGAATAAGGGAATGAACCAAATTTATGGAAACATTGTCAAACCTAAGTACAATTAGGCATAAATAAGGCACAACCACTTAAATTGAGTCCAAACTTAGTGTATATTTTTAAAGAGATACAACTTATGATGCAATATTTAGCCCCCTCTTAGCAAGAGTATGAAATTATGCTCATTTACTCTTTGGAAAATATGGAGAAACCAAATATTCTTTCACCAAGATATTGAAGAGTCAAGATGTCTACAAGTTTGGAAAGGTGGTAGCTCCCAAGACTTATGATATTGTCAATCTACAATATTGAGATAAAAGGGAAGTACAAAGTGAGTAATATGAGTAACATTGGTAACACACATGGAGCATGCAAAACAGAAAGTTATGACATTTAGAACTAGTAAGATTCATATATTCTCACTAGGAACCATATAAAAAAGACAAGGCATAGATCTAGGACTAGTAAGATCCTTATATAGTTACTAGGAGTCATGTCAGAGACACATAAAAGCATGATACCCAAGTTAGTAAGATCCTCTAATACTTAGTCATAGATCGCATTCTAACAACAAATAGAGACCTAATTGTGAAAGTTTGAGGTCTATTGGGAAAAAAGTTGTCATATTGCCATGACAACTTTTGCATTTCTTGTAGAAACTTCTTAAAAATATGGTTGGAAAGTTAGTCTATGGTGGTTTGAGGTTGTAACACACTTGGATGGGAATAAATAGGCCTTTGGCATGCCATCCAAGAGATTTTCTTAATGAAATTGGGGTTTTATGTGCATTTTTTCATGCTATGTATCATATCATGCTTGATGATAGACCTTTTTTTCATGCTATGTATCATATCAGGGAAGAATTTGGTGGGAAGACCAAGCGATTGGTATTTTGAAGTGGTTGATGATAGAGAGAGGGGTGAGGGGACCCTATGCAACCTTTGGAAGTGTTTTTTGATCAAAACCAAATGGAATAGATTAAAACAGGTATAGATGACTTTGTAAAATATAAGGGAAATACAAGGTAGGAAATGATAGATCCCCTTAAGCCTACAAACACCCCAAATGGTTCAAATGGGCCAATTATGAAACAAGACCATCCCAAATGAAAATGATGGTTTAGAAGGTGTAACTAGGTCTATTATGAAAGGTTCAAACTAGTTTTGGCCTTCTGTTCAATACCCAAATGCCCAAACCCCAATTTCCTCCTACTAGCTCTAGAGCCCCTATTAGCCCTACAACAAGAGAGATTTAATGATAACTCTACAAAAATACAAGACAAAAGACAAATAAAATATATTTTTGGATACCCTTTTGGCTTTTTTATAACATACTTAGAGAATTTAGCAAGTTGTGCTGGAAAGTATCTGTTGTTTTTAGACTGTCCTTCATTTTCAAGCAACTAGAATGGTGGATTAACAAAGAAACTACAAGAAATATTATGTCTGGGTACTTATAACCTTAAAATATTCTATTTTAATATCAAATGATGAAGGAATACACAATCAATTTCAATTTGTCAGGCCTCTAACCCCAAAAGCCCCAAATTTTCATCAAAAAGCACTAAAATCTAGGGTTTCTCCAATCTCGCACGTCCACTCACTCCTGGATCAAATTGGTTGTTGATTCACCTTTATATAGGTGTTTTACCAATTTACAAAGCATAAAAACTACCCCTCGTGTAGGTAGATCTCTCCAACCTTCACCCTACCGAGCCTCTTCACTAGGCTTCTCACTCCTTCAAATGGTGATCACCTGCACTAAACCCCTCAATTGCACATTTTAGTTATTATAATGTATTATAAATGTTATAAAATAGTCATCCCATGAGAAACAAGGTTCAAAATTCATGGAAGGACCCCATGGTTGAATTTTGTCAAAGCTACCAAAGGAAAATACTCAAAAAGTTATGTTAGTCAGCCCTATAACAGAATTTCAGAATGAATAATGAACTCAAATCATCCACATAGGTGTGGAATGTTGATAAAAGTGCTTTAAAATGTTAGGGAATGAAAAAATTTAAAGTAAACCTTCACAAAGAATAGAAAATATGAGAAATTACTCCAAAATTCTGAATTTTCATTAAGTTTCTACAACAGTATGTACTCCTTGGCATTCAATCTGCCTTACAAAGCATGTCTATGGCTTTAAATATCCTCTCCAAGTTTTATCAACCACCATATGGTTGATTACAAAGTTTATTTAACACTAAAACAATTAAAACTTTCTTTTCCCTCCTAATTCTTCCTAACCGTTGGAACTTGAAAATTTGAATTTTACATTTTTTGCAAATGCTTGACAACTTTTTGAATAAAACCTACAATTATTGGATTTTCATCCTTATTGGAATATTTGTTGAATCTAAACCCTCCTAAATCCATTTTTTGGGTGTTTTGACCCAATATCCAACATTTGACAACATTTTACAACTTTTAGGACAATTTGACAACTTTTGCATTTTTTTAGTTTCAAAAGCCATTATTGGCTTAAGGATCTCATAATTGATTTTATTGAATTTGTTTGATGTTGGACACTCCTCCTTGGTCTCAAAGGTCTTCAAATTTGAATTTATTTGCCTTGGTGCACCTACACCACAAATACCTTGTTGTAGTTTCAAAGGGTGGAAAAGGAATAAGCATTTTATTTACCGTCCAAATAGACCATCCATCATAACAATTATTACCTATATTGATGTGTGCATTGCAAAAAAAGTTCTAGAGGAAGGCTCTTTCTATTGTAATACCAAGTGAGTGTTCATAGACCTTTTGTAGGGTCCTCCTATCCTAGAGTTAGGAGTTCAAAGCCTACATACATTGATTTGGCCTTGTGGCCATCAATGAGTTCTCACCCAATAGGACAAGTCTTGAGACTGATAATTTTGGAAGTGCGGCATTGTTGAAAGCCAACACTTATATGTGAACCCCATCTTCACATATTATGACTATTTTCCATGATACTTGACCCTATCCTCATGGTCTTGGCTCAATTCATATTAGTGTGTTTTGTTGAAGAAACATGATGTGAGAAGTTTGATGTAGAGGCAAGGGTAGAACTCAGTATTTCATATTAGGACAGCAACCACATTGATTAGGCATGTCAGATAAGGTCTCTCCAATGTTTAGGATACTGAATTCACATTAGATACTCATGGATTACCCCAATTAGACATCAATCAACTTAATATCTTATACAAGGATTGCATACTACAAAGCCATTAGATATGTTTTGAGATGAAAAAGAAGAGTTAAATGGTTTTGGTTCAATGATGATAATTTCTATTTTCAAGTAATTTGATTTAGTATATTATATTAAAACATGATTTCATAACTAACATTTCAACTTCTATATAACTAGTTCTATAGCCCGATTTTCATGCCTGTGAAGAAAGACCATGTCAGACAATATCAATGAACAACAAAATAAGGAGACAATTGCTAGATTGTGGTCTAACTTGAAAAGAAAAGGTCATGGAAAATGTTATTGTCTGTGCAAAATTTGTAAGGGGTTCAAGACTAGAAGACTTCTAATCAAAACAATGAAGAAACATTGTAGGCTGCATGGTCACATTGAAGGTTGACATGATTATCATCCATTGGTAAGTTTTTCATTATATCCTTTTAACAATTTATATAGATAATAAATCAGTGATGATGAGATCATGATCATGGTTTATTTATGTTTATCAATTTTATATAGGTCGAGTACCTCGGAGCACATGGTATGGATCAACACAACCTAGAGAATATGGTTTTCAAAGTGGATGAACATGGAGGTGTGAATATCGAAGCTGAAGATAATGATCCCATGGAAGATGATGATCATGAGCCAGAAAACACAATTGAAGATGATGGTACAAATGTATTGATCCTTGACTCATTTAGTACTCACGTAGCTGATCATGATGATGAAGATGACCTTGATGTTGTTCATGATGTCCCTCTACTTGAGAAGGCATTTGAGGCCCTTTACAAAGGCTCGCAGGTAACTCTTCTCTCTGTTGTATTGTTGTTGGTGAACTTGAAGGTTATGAATGGTTTATCCAACATAACAATGTCACGTATGTTAAGGTATGTCATATATGTCATAATAAACTATGAATCATGTTGTACCATTAATATGCTTTATATTAAAAAATTATATTTTTTTGTTGTAGATTGATAGGTGAGTTTTTGTTACCACCATCAAATATTCTACCTCGCTCATACCGAGAATTATCTATCATTATGAAAGATATTGTAATGGAGTATCAAGCAATAGATTCTTGTCCCAATGATCATATTATATATCACAAACAACATGAATTTCAAACTGAATGCCCTGAATGTCATATCAGTAGATATCGAATATATCAAATAACAAAAAGGGTTCCTCGCAAGGTTCTTCGCTATATTCCCATTATTCCATGTATGCAACGATTATTCAAGTGCACTAGCTTGGTACAATTTATGGATTACCATGCATGCAATAGAAGTCGAGATGAAATTATTTGAATGCCTGTGGATGGTTCAACATTTATGGACATAAAGGAAAAGTGGCCACACTTTAAAGAAGAACCTCGTAATCTCAGGCTTTCATTGGCAGTAGATGGTGTCAATCCATTTGGAGAGATGAGATTTGTTTACTCAGTGTGGCTTTCTTTTGTTATCAACAATAACATTCCTCCATGGATGTTAATAAAGAGGGAGCACATAATGTTGGCAATGATTGTTGTAGGTATTTTATCATTCAATTATAGTCATCTAAATTTAATCATAAATATTGTAGTAAAATGGTCATAATAATTATGTAATGTTTTTGTTCATTCAATTAGGTAAGTACCAAGCTAGAGATATGAATGTATATATCGAGCCTCTTATCGACAAGTTTCTGGAGTTATGGAATGGTGTCACTATGTATGATGTCTCTTGACCAATAGGACAAAGACAATTTCAATTTCATGCGATGCTTCTATGGACAATACACGATGCCCCCAGGGCTAATACATTTTTGTGGTATGTTATAGTGTTTAAGTTGTGCATGAACATTATAATTCAAAAAATTATCATATTTAATTTAATTATACATTATCTTGTAGGTCTTCAAACAAAGGGAAAATTTCCATGTCTTGTTTATGGTCCAAAGATGAAATCTCGTCATTCAAAAAGTTTAGGAAAGCAAGTGTTTGATGAGTATAGGAACTTTCTCCACAAAAATCATAAGTATCGAAATATTGAAAAACATTTTTTCAATGGGAAAGAAGAGAATACATCAAAGCCACAAAGAATGACACCTCACATATGGAAGTTAGAATATAATAGAATTAATCGTCAAGGTAATGCCATTCCATCTATTGGTTTGTCATAAAACATCTTGTCTATTTTGTTTTGTTTACTGATGATGTGATTGATGATCATGAAGGTCATGAAGGCATAAATGACCACTTTCCTAAGGGACTAAAAAGTTATCCCCAACAATTTAGTAGGTTTCCCTACTATGAGTAGTTAAAAATTGTTCATTTGTTTGATAGTATGCATATTGGAAAGAATATAACAAAGATAGTATGGAAAATATTGGATGGAAGGCATGACAAAGAAAAAAATGTCAAAATATGTAGTGACATTCAGGATTCCAATCATGCAATGATAAATGTCATTCAATCAAATAGCCATGGAGACCAGATTAATATAAGTGATCTTCCTTGGTTATTAATGGACCAGCAAAACAATGCTATAAAAGAAGTCATACAAAAAATTCGATTTCCCATAGGATTTGCTGCAAATGTAAACAATCTTATATCAAAGAAAAGTGAATTTGGGCCAGGGATGAAAACGCATGATTAGAATACCTTAATTAAGGTAATTCATGTTCTTGTGTTTTTAGTATGTATTTAAGTACTGCGCGTACGTGTACTTTTCATTGTATTATGTTACAAAAAAATGAAAAGATAATTTTATAATTGTTGCAGTACATTCTACCTCTATCTCTCCTAGACGACTTCGACAATAATGTCAACCAAGTCATATATGATCTTGGAAAATACATGAGATAAGTAGTGATATTTGTTCAGTTCATTGTATATATATTATATTTTCTATTTGTTTTACTTGTTATGTAATATATTTTTTTGCATCTTGAATATCTTGTAGGTGGTTGTCATGTAAAGAAATCCATAAAGATGATATAAAATATTGGAAGAGAAAAATTTCTCATTTAATGTGTGAAATGCAAAAGTGTTTACCTCCAACGTTTTTCAATGCACAAAAATACTACCTCATACACCAAGTTGAGGAGATTGAATTGTGTGGACCTATACACACTAGGTCAATGTGGATGGTTGAGAGGCACTTGAAATTTTTGAAGGCTTTGGTTCGACAAAGAGCACATCCTGAGGGTTCTATGGTGGAGGGATATATGGTATACCAGACTATGGTGTACATTTCTGAATATCTTCCTAAGTTTGCAGCAAAGATCCATGTGGATCACATTTGGGATCCCAACACCATTAACAAATTCAAAGGGGAGTACTTGATGGGGAAAGGTAGATTGAGGAAAGTGAGAGGTAATTATAAGATTTTATTGTAGTTAATTAATTCTTAATCTTTAAAATAAATCGATTGTAAGACGTCTATTTATTTTTTGTACAATTGGTCGAGAGTGGGATGCACTACATTTGTATATTGCAAACAATCTTGATTGGATGACTGTATGGATTGAATGTTGTCAACATTATGGATGCACATTAACATGGGAAGGTGTGGCTTTATTGGTTAAAGAAGCTCATCATAATAGAGATTCCAATGTTACGCAAAGGGAACTTGATTTAGCTTATGGTTTAAGAGATAAACAGGTACGTATAAATTTATTAATCACCCATATGTTTATCAACTCACAATGCAATAAATTTTACATTTTTGACATATCATAGGTCAAACACCACAACGCTATGTGCTGCAATGGTCATAAATTTCGCAAAAAAAGTTGGATGACATGAAGAAAACTTGTGATTCTGGCATCACTGTAGTCTTTGAGGTGACACATATTTCATCAAGAAATGACATACATCCTCAATAGTCTCAAATCAATACTATGGCATTTTGGATGATATACTTGAGTGTGACTTTAATTCCTTCAAATGAGTTTTGTTCGTCGTCAAATGGTACAGGCTATGATTGAATAAAAATGATCCTGATAGAACTGTTATTGAACATGATAATGGTTTTATAATGCTAAATACAAGGTCATTTGAACCAGTTGGGGATGAGTCCTATGTTCTTCCAAGCCAATGTGAGCAAGTATTTTACTCAGAGGTTCCACATAAATCGGGTTGGTCATTTGTTGTTAGACATGATCCAAGAGGAAGGCCGATAAAGTATAATGTGACCGAAGAAGAAGATACCGAAGAAGTAGAAGATGAAGTGGATGATGATCATGATCGAAAGTTTCTCAATGATGATGAAGAAGAACGAGAAGAAGAAGAATAAGAAGATGATGATGATGATAATGGTGATGGTGATGGTGATAGTGATGGTGAAGGTGATGGTGATGGTGATGGTGATGGTGATGGTGATGGTGATGGTGATGGTGATGGTGATGGTGGTGATGGTGATGGTGATGATGGTGATGATGGTGATGATGATGGCGAAGACGTTGATGGTGATGATGATGATGATGATGATGATGATGATGATGATGATGATGATGATGATGATGATGATGATGATGATGATGATGATGTTGATGTTGGCGAGGATGACCTCGATGTTCATGATGATGAAGAATGAAATGTATGAGGTAGGCGATTAGTATATTATCTATTTAATATTGACTTCTTAATAGAATTTTTTTTACATAATTAATTCATTATGTTTTGAATTCTAATGCCATTACATAATTAATTCATGATGCACCTTTTAATATAGAGATGGAGATAGGGAGAGTGACTATTTATGTGACATTTTTTAAACTATTTTTATTTATGGGAATTGGATTGTTTATTAGCTATGTGATGGATGTTGATTTAAAATACATATGTGATGGATCACATGTTTATGATGATGCATGTGACATTTTTTGAACTTTGTGTTTATTTATAGAATGTGGATTGTTTATTACCTACGTGATGGATGGTGATTTATGATACATATGTGATGGATTACATGTTTATGATGACACATCATGTGATGCTTCTGATGCTTATGATACGTATGTATTTATTATTTATCAACTTACAAATTTAGTAATGCTTATGATGCTCAATTGGTGGTGTTGATTTCAGGTATAGTCCCTGTGTGATGTTGTCAGCCTTGGTGGGAATAGGTCATTGACTACAGACATCGTCAACCATTTAGTTGAGGATCCTACATAGTCTACATAAAGTAAAGTTAAGGAATTAAAAAATTTACAATAATTTTGATGACAACATCTTTTTATTATTTAATACTCTTTTTGTCTACAAAGTTCATGTTGTTCATGTTGTGTACTATGTAATTTTTAGCTAACATAAGATAATTAAATAACATTGTACAGGACCCTGAACCCCTTTGACAAGGATCCTGCACAGTCTCATGGATGGACATGTATAACTAGTCAATACACCCTATAGAAATAGTTTATTTTTTTAAAATTACTTGGAAAACAAACTTCCTCAGTTTTTCAAACCTTGACATTAGCAGCAAATCTAATACAGTTATCAACACTTGAGGCCCTAGTTAGACTTATTCCAATTTTAATCCCAAAATCAACTTTAGGGCTGACTTCTTCATCAACATTACCCTCATTTGCAAAATTTCTCTCTCATTACCAATTAACTCTCTCATTTCATGGAGTGTAGGTACCCCCAAATAGGTATTTGTTAGATCTCTCTTCATCGAGTGAGGAAAATGTAGGAATAGAAAATGAAAGCGATACATGTAGTAGGTCTACAATAGGGAGATCAAGAAGACGTCAAAAGATTAGAAGAAAATTCAATAAATGCATGAAATTTTTCCTTGCTCAAGGGGGGTCATGTTCTTATGATGATGAGACCAAAGGTGACATTGATGTACCACTGAGGTACAGACATCTACAAAAATAATGGGTGCCCAAGGAACTTCCTCCAATAAACACCAATTTTTGTGTTAACGATAGGATATATCGCATAGCACCTTCGTCGTTACATGGTTTAGGCTTGTTTTCCATGGACGGCATAAAGGTCTGTTACAATAGAGTTGCTGAATTGATGGAGTTTGTTGGACCTTGTTACAATTACAATAATTGGATGTATATTGTTAAATATAAAAAAAGTATGCATAGGTATGCACTATAAGAAAATTATATACAACATAAAGATAATGATCAAAGTAAATGAGTGGCTTTATACATTGATGGTCGGCCAAAAGCAACAGGGAATATTGCAGGTTTTATAAATAGTACGTGACCTGGGTCAACTAATAAACAACCCAATTGCATATTTGAGGCGCGCGAGGGAAATCGTGTATTTATATGTGCGATAAAATCAATAAGTGCAGGCAAAGAGCTTCTAATCAATTACAGTTTGAATTGTATAGATACAAACAAAGTTAATATCATGGGGGTGGTATGTACTATATAACATTTAAATTAACCAACCTCCAATTAATGAATCTAATATACCATTTTATTATGAAGTTTTTTTGCTAAGTCTATTGGTTTAATTTCGCTAACATTTTTTTTTTATTTTTCTTTGTCACAGGGCGACATGAATCCATCACACATCGCATACATGGATGTAGTTTGCGACACTTCTACCGAGCAGGTAAACCTCATTGTAATTGTACAAATTAGATAGAAGCAAACTGTTACATTATTATGTTCTTTTTTTTAGTGATTTATACTAATTTTCTAATTGTTAATGATATTCTTGACACAGACGGATGTTCGGGGAAAGGGAAAGGGAGTTGCAGTACTTGAGCACCTTTCTATGGATGTGGAATCATTAAGGTTAAGTGATGATGACCCTGAAGATTCCACACACCTTATGAAATTCTTTAAAATGCCTCTTAGAAATATTAGAAAAGAGATTGTTGCTTTGGCAATCATGCATCCTATTACTAATGAGATACGAGAGAGGGTGGAATTATTGCTTCGAACAATAGAAAACTTGGAAGTAAGCAGTAATGAAAGCTTTAATTATAACAAAAGTTCAATAATGGTTTATATTTTATTCTCTTTTATGTCATTAACTAAAATATGTACATATTAATTTTACAACAATTTATCCACCCTCATGAAAGTCGTTCCCACGATTAGGGTGTTGCAGGATCTTCAGGTGATGACAATTTTCTTGTATTATCGCTTGCTTGACTTAACACTCTGAGTACCCAAAACACATCATACTTGATACTGTCAATTTTCAGAATAAAGGTTCATCCTTGTTTACAATTCTTGCACTTTTCATATATTTAATGTATTATTCTTTAGGTGTTGTCAATGTTACTGTACAAATGCCATCGCCACCTCATCAGAGGTTACCCTCACCTGTATTGCCGAATGCAATGTCGGCAACACGTAGCATGTAGACATCCTCTACTGCACGTCATATTGGTCCGCCCACTATTGGTAGATCCCTCTTTTTCTCTATCTTATGTCATGTGTTTATTTCCCTTCAAGCATTCTTTCTTGAATTCTAATGCCATTTCATAGTGGATTCATTTTTTGTAGGAGGAGATGCACATGAGGATGTGCCAGAGGTGACTACTGTTGATAACATACCATCATTTACTGGATCTTCTCATATTGCTAGTATGGGAACATTGCAGGCCACATTGATGGTGAGAGACAAAGAAATGATTCCCTTAAAGATACGAAAGGTTCCAGGTACTTTAAAATTATTATTATATATACTCTAATTGTAATTTACTTTATGATCACTCATTTTGGACTAATGATCCCATAAATTTTTTTTATAAACATCTTAGTGACATTCCATTGTAGATATTTGGGCCCACCATACATAAAAGGTGGTACATCATATGTGAACTAACCCTAATCCACTATTTTGATTTCATATCATTACTAGAATAGTTTTCCTTTGATCCAGTTCTTGAAGTGTAATAAATATAGCTTCAGTTCATTTTTGAATCTGACAGGTTTGTTTTTTCTTTAAAAGGTAGAATGACCAAGAAAAAAGGTTAAAAGATGAATTGACAAACCAAATGGTTGAGTGGTTTGGAAATGACACCTTTGACAAAACCAAGCTCCTTGAAAAAGCTGGCACATATCTAAAGTATGTGAGGGACCAATACAGGACCCATTTAGGGAGGAACCTAAAGTATGAGTGTCACCCCATGATTCCAAAGAGGGAGTGGAAGGACCTAATTTTGGATGCCAAGGAGAGAATTGAAAGGAAAAAAGGAAATACACCACTAGACGCCAGAAGAAGGTACGAGATACTATTAAGAATGTAATTAATTACTAATTAATTACTTTTTATATTTATATAATCTAACATATTTTAAACCTTTTATAGAATGAGTGACACATCAAAGGCAACCAAGGCAAGACAAGAAAAGCATGGGAAACATAAACTCGGATCTAGTGGTTACATGAAACTTGCTGCACGAATTGTCAGTATCTCATGTAAACGAAATATTGCATCAAAATATTAATAAATTGCAAATATTTTTTTATCAAACAATGCAAGCAAAATTCACGGTACCAAGCAAAAATTCAAGGCTCTGAATTCAATAGAGCACCCACAGAATATGACAAGAGAATTGCCTACCAGCAAGGCTATTCAGCCATGGCTGATTGGCTATGAGAATAGAGTGGGCATACACAACATTCCAGTGCATCTGTCACATAGGTAAATATCCTAAATGGAAATTGTTTCAAATTGAATACTTTACCAATAATCTAATTGATGTTGAGTTCCAACATAAAGTGACTATATTTGTTTTAAATAAGCAAGCAATGATAACAATATGCATGACATTGGAATGCAGCCTACTAATCGTGAAACACCACCTACACATGAAGGTCCGGATGTGCATCCCAGTAGTGGAGGTATTCATTTGCTATTCAAATTTATTTATTTAGTTATTAATACAATTAACATCAAAATTTGTAATTAGAGTAGTAATTAATGTTACCTTTTTTGTTCATATTTTAGAGCATCTAGTCAGTGGTGACCAAGTGGAGCATGATCTGGGTACACAACATCAGGAACGTGATGTTCCCCACTTAGGTAAAGAGGACCACTGTTATTCCTTTAAACAAATATAATTGCAATTGGTGTTCAACATTAATGTAACCTTTAGTATTTCAACTCCAGATGATCTAGAGGGTTTTCAACATGTTGAGGTTGAGTCTACACAAAATGATGTGGCCCCATCAGGTAAAGAGCACAACAATTATGTTCTCTAAATTAATGAAATACTTGTACCAATAATAATTTGTTTTTTAGAATTTAACCCATTTCTTTGTTATTGTAGAGGACCCCCCTTTGCTTTAGTGTCCTTGTCCTCAGTATAGGACTAGGCATACATTGAGATCATGAGCAGTTGGTGGAACATTTGCAGAGGGGGGAAATGATGAAGAAATCAATGTTCCACTTAGTCTTTTCATATCTTCAAAGAAAAAACAAAAAAAAGAAATGATTGTAATCTAACTTATTTGATAATGACTGATTTTATGTGTTAGTGAATTTAATTATGTGCTAATTAATGGTTATGGATGATATGTGTTAATTAATATTGATGAATGTTGCATGTTAATTAATGTTAATCAATGTTATGTGTTAATGAATGTTATGTGATATTAATGAATGGATGCTATATTTTATTAATGGTAGAAAGAATGAATGAATGAATGTTATAAGATGATAATGGGGAATTTAGAGTGATGTTGGGGGGGGGGAGGGGCAAAATGAGCTTCCACCTTCACGTGGTTGGCCTTGTTAAGTAGATAATATTAAACTATTCTCGAAACCAAGTGAAGCTCAACAAGATAACACACTTTTTAATATTTCATTATGTTGCACAGTTAATCTTATTGAATAATGTATATTGAATCTTAATTGCAGGGTCCAATAGAGCCAACATGAACAAAAACACCACAAGTTGCTGGGTATAATGAACTCCTATATTGTCTTGTCTATACACGAACAATATGAGTTGCTTCTAGTGTTGATATCCAAGGCAGAACTCTAAAAGTTATGAATATGCCTCATCCTTGTAACTTTTTTTATTACTTGTAAGTCATGAATATGCCTCATCCTTGTAAGTTTTTTTATTACTTGTAAGTCATGAATATTGCTCTTTGGTTTATTAAAATCATTTCAGTGAATGCAAATCTTGATTATTATAAAGTGATATCTGCACTATTAATTCCAAATTGAAACCCTTTCAGTGCATGCATGTTGTTTGCCAAAATGCCATCTCAAAAGTATCAGCAAACAAACATTGGCATTCACAAAATCAAGAAAGACAAACTGAAAATTAGCAGTAGAGCATTCAAGTAAACTATTTGTCAAGAAGCATAGTTGAAAAGGTGCAAAAGAAATTGGTTTCAAAATAGGGGTAGACCATTACAAATTGGCAACTTGGCATCACTTCTCTTCTTACTTATCCTCAACCCTCTTGCTTTGCACTCTCACTTTTTCACCTGGCACCTGCAACTCTCACTCTCACATTCACAGTTGTCAGCTTCTTGCTCTTTGTTTTTGTGAGTTGAAACAAAAATAGGAGGCAATTTTATAAAGTTGGTGGGGTTTGGGTGGGGCCCATAGGCTGTGACGGTTTGACCTTGGGCATGGAGTTTGAAAAAAACTTCTGATTTTTTTAAAATCACTTATGGGCTGTTTGGCCATGGGAGATGCTTGGATGTCCCTAAGATGGCCAGGAGGCTCTTGGGAGTCCCTCAAATGTCTCAAGGATGTCCTAGAGATGTCTCAAAGATGATGGCATTGGATTCCACTAGGGCGGCAGGGGGACATCCCATCCAAGTCCTTGTATTCTGAAGGTGTCCCCATTTAAAAAACAAACAGTTTTGGGGGAGGAAATGTCCTTGTGGAACATTGGCTCCAATACATACATCTTGGTATGATTTTTTAAATAAGACACCAGAATTCATAAAATAATATATTTAGAATCTATATTAATCAATAAAAGATGTTTCTAATTGAATGTATGTACCAAACCCTATTACCAACAATATAATAGCCCTAGCCTACAAATTGGACTGGTTAATTTTCTCAAATCAAACAAACATGTAATCACTCCATAAACTAGGTACATTAAGCACACATTAGATTATAAAATAACTAACTGTGATACATAAATATGTGAAAGTTTAATAACCTAGATATTAGGACTGTAAAATACTATATCGTATCCTAATTCCTAAAATAACTCTTTTGGTGTGATGTGTGAAGTACAATACACGACTAGGAACTATGTTGAGTCAAATGCAAAATTGGTACTAACCATGGAAGCTGAGGATAAATCATGAAAAACATATCTAAAGCAACACAGGAATGACTCAAGTGCAGATGAATGCTAGGAAATAAAGTAGAAAACAATGCAAAATTAGATAAGAAACTAGGTGACAATAAACCATGAACAACTTGAAATAATCTATAATTAATGATCTATGTGATCCATCAACCCGTGACTATGAAACGTAATCTGCAAATAGTAAACTTGTGGACCATTAAGAACAAGAAGAACCTTGTTAGTAGATCTTCCATTTCTTGTCAATCAATCATCAAAGAACTTGTGATTTGCCATGCACCATGTATGTCATATACCATATCTATATACAAACATTTTGTATCGAGTAAACTACATTTATTGATTCATTGAACTTGTTTTGCTTGGATCCAAACACCATGGAAATATAGCCATTAATCCTAATAACCTATGAACCATGGAGTGCAAACTAAATGGAATCATGTCCAAAATTTTGGTTAAAACAATCTAGGGAAAATAGTGGGATTCCAATTATCCATCTCAAAACACCATCATTGAAACTTCCATGTTCAATATACAGAAAAAACTCTATTTTTTAAACCATTTTACTCATCAATATATTTTTTTGCTAAATAAAAGTTATTTATAATAAAAGAGCTAAATATTACAAAACCATTTCAGCATAGTTTATATCCCTATCATTTATCACTATTGATTTTTGATAGATTGCTGCCTTTTCCAGTTGCAGTGTTGTAGTATTGATTAATGTGCTACATCATAATGTGATCAACTTAAAATAAGTACTAAATTTTACCTAATATTTCTTTTAAATTGAGGGGTGAATTAGCTATGTCCTCTAAACCAAGCATTATTTTATCATATTTATTGTCAGCATTCCTTCAATACATGTTTGTAAATATTTAGGGTGACATCATTAGCATCCTCCCCTTTTTACAAAATTATTGATTACATGAAATGGATTTTTAATGTCATTTTGCAATATACCATGGTTGTATATGTTTATACGTAAAGTTATGAATCCAAAATTGTCAAATAGATGTTACATAGATAACAGTCTTTCCTTCTTGCTATCTATTACAGACAATGGAAAAGTTTCCATTATACTTTAATTCTCGTATACATTACTTGAACCCAGCCTATGTGTCTTTATGGTCAAAGTCATAGTATATAGAAATAGCCTATTAGCAAGCTCACTCTAGCAAAGACAAATTTGAAAGAATTCATCAAACAAGAGTTGTCAATGACATATACTGATGCTTGAGTTTTATGTTATAGGCTCCTTTGATGTAAGAGATAAAGAGGATTGATGGATATGAAGATGGGTTAAGAAGGGGGATATGATTATCCTCCCAAGAGGAATCTATCATCGATTTACCCTTGACACAAACAACTACATTAATGTAAATGCTCTTTTATCTCAAGGACACTCACTATAAATCATTTCTTATATGAACTAGAGGATATTATTATTGTTTCTTTGACTTTTATCGCATATCCTAAGGCTTTTCCATGGCGAGCCAGTCTGGACAACATACAATCATCCTTGTGAGGAGCATCCTGCTAGGCAAGAACCCTAATACTTGTAAGACCAAGATGAGAATTTCAATTTGATTGTTTTAAAGAAAACCTGAACATTCTAGTTTTACATATAAAAATGACATATTTTTGTGATGGCATGTTCCAATATGTATTTTCTTTTGATAGATTGGTTGTAGGTTCTAAAGAGGACCCACTTCCAAATAGATAAAGTTGTTATAAATAGGCTATTGGTGAAGAATAACTGAAGAAAACCAATGAAAAACCACATCAACAATAACCAACACAATCAGCAACATTAATCTAAAGATTCTTTTTAGCCCTCACCTTTCTTGACAACTTATTTATCTTTTGACAACACCAAACTACTTGAGAAGGATCTTCTTACTCAAAGAAAAAATGTGATAAAAAACAATTGTCCAATGACTCGCATCAACATCAACCATGCTAGAATTTCATGTTGCAAGATCTAAGATGGATATTGCATAATATAGAGAAGCTATCATTTGAAGGAACAAGAATCCAGTGAAGACATTAAGAGGGCATGAAGGCACAACCAAGGGCCATTGAGTAGAAGGCAAAGGAAAAATATTGGAAACAAGAGTAGGAGCACTTGGAGAAGAAGGTAGGGAAAATAATAGTCCGACCAATAGAGAAGCTGAACTCTGAGGGCAAACTACCAAAGATAGCAAGAAACTCTCCAGCCAAAGTAGGGGAGACAAAACCAATAATCTCTGCTTAGGGAGGAGCTCTAGACCCCAAATCTGAGGAAAGAAATAGAGATAAAGTAAGTGAATTCGATAACAACAAGAATGTAAAGTCCACCCTTGATTTGCTAACCAAAATGCTCAAAATTAAATGAAAATATTTAATGAATACACAAAACTATATACATATGAAGGCGCACCATGGTTGAGATGGTCCAACTCCCTAGTCTCACTCTACAACTAAGCTCATGCCATATCTAAATGAAAGACATCACAAATACATCGTTGGTGGAAAGCTGTGGGCATAATCACCAAGAGAATAGTAAAAAGTGTGTTTGAGATCATCATCCTAATTGTGGTGTGGTCACGAAGAGATCACCGTAAATTTGTCAACCTCATGCATAAAGGTTTACTTGGTGTAAATGAAGGAAAGGTTGACAAATTTACAGTTATCTCTTCGTGACCACACCATAATTAGGACAATGATCTCAAACACACTTTTTACCGTTCTCTTGGTGATTGTGCCCAATTGTGTATGTCTTGTTTATGTATGAAAATAGCATTTTGCAGCTTTCCACCGATGATGTATTTGAGATATCTTTCATTTAGATATGGCATGAGCTTAGTCATTGAGTGAGACTAGGGAGTTGGACCATCTCAACCATGGTGCGCCTGATCATATTATCTTGAAACCATGTGCCTCATATTAGCCTCAAACGTATGCCCCCTACTGCTAGGTGGTGGGGATAGAATATCATTCGTTGTACATATCAATGACTAGATAATAATAATTTTTTTTTGATAAAAATATTATCATCATCGGAATTATGATGAATACCAAGCTTTCCACTGATGATGAAATCGGTGGGCATACATCGTTCTCGTCGGTGAATGTAATGGAGTTGTCGCATTTCTGACTCAAACCACACAAACATCCAACGAGGATGCTGTACGTGCGATGACACTTCATAGTCGGATGATCGTCGATGCCTCCGAATGGACTGACGACACAAGCATTGAACAAACAGCATCACCATCGGTGCGAAGTTCCAAATTGTTGTCAGCTTTGCGACAAAATCTACTGAAGCATTCGATGGGGATGCTGCATGTCCGACGACTTTTTTGACCGAATGAGAGATCATGCCCACCGTCGGTAGAGTCCATGGGATTTTCATATTTTTGAAGGTCGGGGCATCGTCAACAAATTTGACGATGAGTTTTCGAAGGCTAATTTTGTCGGCACTCCAACAAAAATTAGTTGCAAATCCGACAATCGACCGTCAAAAATTAGCTCCGAATGTACTAGTGAATATACATTGCCAAGTTAGAGCTTGGTGTAGGGGTTGGTGCTCCTTGGGTTGGTGCCCTAAAAGTGCAGGGGTTTGTGCCCTAAACTTTGTAACTGTGTTTTATTGTGAGGCTGGATTGGAGCAGTAGACTTCAATAACTTTTGTCACCGAGGTTTTTCCCATATTGGGTTTTCCTCGTAAATATGGTGTTGTGAGTTGGTTGTGTATGCATTATCACTTTGCCCTTCTTTCTTATATTACCAATTTGATAGTCTATGTGATTAAGTAAATAATTGATATTCTCAAGTTAGATCAGAAAAAGAATAGACCTAGGAACCACTGATTCAACCCCCCTCTCAGTGGCACTCTATGTTCAACAAGCTATTTGGCTCTCTAACAACCTATGAAATGAGAACAACTGGTAAGGCATCCTCAAGGAAAGAGGAAGTGTTCAACTCCACCCAAAAGGGCAAGGAAGAGGTTGATCATAAAGGATCCAATGAAGACTTGGATGCAGAGATAGAAAACTTTGTCAGAAAGCTCAAGAGAGGATACGACAAGTATAAAGGAAAGTTACCACTCAAATGTTTCAACTGTGGTAAATTTGAATGCTTTTCTGCAAAATGTCCTTATAATGAAATCGATAGATATGAGAAAAGAAGTTTTTGCAGATCTGCTAATAAAGACAAAGAAAGAAATGTGTACCGGCAAGGAAAGAGGCTACTAGAAGTAGAACAACCTATATTCTATTGAAGATGTTGCCATAGATGAAGAAAGTACTTTAAAAGATGACTACCATGAGAATGAAAGAGAATCTAATCTCTTTATGGCCCTTGATGTACTGGTTGGTGAAGATGAGGAACAAGAGGACATTGAGGCCAAAGTGGATCTAGAAGGTGAGCTCATAAGTTTTCTTGAGGAGATAAGTAAAACAAGAAGAGAAATCAAGAAGTTCAAGCTTGCTGTCGTAGAAGAACAAGGTCTCTTCAAGAAATCCCTAGATGAGTCCAATCAAGTTATATTTTACTTGAAACTCAAGTTGGAAGAATCCAAGCTGATATGTGAAGTTACATCCTCTGATCTGATGAAGAAGGAAAAGGAGCATCAAGATCTGGAAGAAGAAATAGTGAAGCTCAGAAAGGATCTTGAAAAGAGTAAGGAAGAAATGAAAGTGAGAAGCAAATATGAAGGTAGCACAAAAGCCTTAGACAAGATGTTGAGAAAACATAAGCAATCTAAAGATACTGGTGGCTTAGGATTTGAAGAAGGAAAAAGTTCAAAAAACAAAGACACATTCGGTAAGGAGATACATTTCACTTCTTCAAGTGAAGGTGAAGAGAAGAAGACATTCATGGTAAGCAAGGATACCAGTAAGAAGACTTATGCAGAAGATGTTAGAAACCACCACATAGACTGATATACACATCCAATGAATCAGACACCACACTCAATGAACCAAACACCACACTCAATGTACCAGAATGCATATCTTAGGAGAAATGAAAGAGTTGATCATGAAAGATTGACTAGAATTAGGAACATGAAAGGAAGACCTCTGGTGAGGCAGACGTTTGCAGGACCAAGGAAACCTAACCAGTATGTTCCAAACTTTTATGGATTTGTTACCAATGTAACAAATTTGAACATAGGGTAGCTGATTGTAGATTGACCAATAAGCCCACTATGAGTTATGAAAGTAGAAATCCATTTAATGTACTCTGGGATATGAATGTCATTTGTTATTAGTGCAATGGATTTGGTCATAGGATTTTTGAATGTAGGAAGAGTAAACCTATGTCCTACAATAGTTTTAAAGATTCATCCTTCAATGAAAATGTGAAATGCTATAACTATCAAGAGTTTGGACATATAGAAAAGTTTTCTAAGAACAAGAAAATCAAGCAGAAGAGGAAAAATCCTATCAAGAACTGGTAGTTAAACCAGAGCAAAAATTTGCAGCTGACAAGAAGGAGGAAACTAAATCGGTATGGGTTGAGAAAGAAAAGGATAAGACATAATCAAGTCTAATAGTGCAGACTTCCCTACATGCTGAAAGAAAAAATCTATGGGTTGTAGACAGTGGTTGTTCCAAGCACATGATCGATGATAAAAAGAAATCTATCAAACTTGAAGAATGGAATGGTGGCTCGGTAAGGTTTGGAGACAAATCATCTATTAAGATAAAGGGAAAAAGTACTCTAAACATTGATGGAAAACCAAAAGCACATGATGTGTATTATGTGGAAGGCCTGAAGCAAAACTTGCTAAGTGTGAGTCAGATGCATGAAAAAGGTTATAAATTCACCTTTGATTCTATCAACTGCCAGATAAATAAGGAGAGTACCGGTCAGACAGTAGAAAAAGGCAAGACGATAGATGGTAATGTATACAATATGAAAGAATGTTTTGAATGCCAATGCATGTTGGGACAAGTGGATGAAAGATGGTTGTGGAATAGAAGATTAGGCCACATAAATTTTGATAATCTAGTTGTAGTAAGCAAAAAGGGATGTGTAATAAATATTCCACCCATCATCAAACTAGTGAGCACATTTTGTATTGAATGTGTGAAAGGTAAGCAGACTAAAGTGAGATTTAGAACAAAAGAACACAAAACCTCAAGACCACTTGAAATAGTACATACAGATCTGTGTGGTCCAACTAGGACAAGAGTGAAAGATACTTTATGTTCTTCATTGATGACTATTCAATAATGACATGGGTCACTTTCCTACAAGATAAATCACAAACATTTGACATATTCAAGATCTTTAGGAAGATGGTAGAGAAGGAAAGTGGGTGCAAACTAAAATGACTAAGATCAGAATGGGGTGGAGAGTTCACATCAAATAAGTTTGAAGATTATTGTAAACGACAAGGAATCAGAAGGCAATACTCTACCCCTAGGACACCACAAAAAAATGGCGTGGTAGAAAGGAAGAAAATGATAGTCAAGGAGATGGCCAGAACCATGTTAACTAAGGTCAGTTTGCAAGACATATATTGGAAGGAAGCGATTCATACTATTGCACATACCTTGAATTGGGTTCAACTAAGAACAAACAGTAGAATGACACCATATGAGTTGTGGTATGATCGGAAACCATCAGTCAAATACTTCAAGGTAGTTGGAAGCAAGTGTTTTATCAAGAGAGATATGGATGGTTTAGGTAGTTTTGATTCCAAGAGTGATGAAGGAATCTTCCTTGGATACTCAACCAATAGCAAGGCCTATAAATGCTACAACAAAAGACTAAGAAGATTCATTGAGAGTGTGCATGTAAGAGTTGATGAGGATATGCACAAAGGAAGACAATCACAAGTAACCTGATATGATGATTCTGGTGATGAAGGTAATGAAGCTCAGTCAGACAATGAACTAGAAAAAGAATCTAAAAAGGATCCTAATCGGTATCTACAGATGAACCATCCTGCTGAGCCATGGACTAGATTGGACTCAAATCTAGGACTTTGCATACGTTATTGGAGTTCTCTACCACTGAGCTACTGACCCCTCTTGGACTAGTCCATCATCGGTTTGGGTGTGGCTTATTTCCAACACCAACACCCCTCCTTAAGCCATACCTCTCATGTGCTTGGGGCTCCTAGCCTAAACCTGGCTCTGAAACCATGTTGAGATATGAACCAGCTAGGACTAAAACCTAGGTTTTTTCATACGTTGTTGGAGTGCTCTACCACTGAGCTACTGGCCCCTCTTGGACCAGTCCATTGCTAGTCCGGGTGTGGCTTATTTCCAACACCAACACACCTAAAAGAGAATATTTTAGGTAATAAGAGTGATGGTGTGCAGACTAGGAGAAGACTTGCCTGAAATGATGAACAAGTCAATTTCCACCTTATTGCTGAAGTAGAACCTAAAACATTCAATGAGGACAACAAAATTTAGAAATGGATGGATGCCATGGAAGAAGATTTGTAGAAGATTGAGAAGAACAAGACTTTGGATTAGTCCCTAGACCGAAAGACAAGAACATCATTGGCACCAAATTGGTCTACCTGAATAAGATGAATGAAGAAGGTAAAATTGTTAGGCATAAAGCTAGACTTGTGTGCAAGGGTTACTCTCAAGTAGAGAGCATTGATTTTGAAGAAACATTTGCACCGATAGCTAGATTATAAACAATTAGAATGTTTCTAGCCTTTTCTTCCTACAAGGGTTATAAAGTATATCAAATGGATGTAAAATCTACCTTCCTCAATGGAAATTTGGAAGAAGAAGTGTATATGAAGCAACCAGAATGGTTTTTGTTACATGATGATGAAACCTTTGTGTGCCGGTTGAAGAAAGTCCTGTATGGTTTAAAGAAAGCTCCTAAAGCATGGTATTCAAGGCTAGATTAGTACCTGAAGGAGCAAGGATTCAAAAAGGGGAGTGTTGATAGCAATTTATACATCAAAAGAGATGGAAACCACACGATCATTGTGGTTGTGTATGTAGATGACATTATTTTTGGAGGTAACAAGGACACCCTTTGCAAAGAATTTGTTGTTCAGATCCAGTCAGAATTTGAGATGTCAATGCTCAAAGAATTGACCTACTTCCTTGGTTTGCATATATCACAGCAAGATAAGGGAATCTTTATCTCCCAAACCAAGTATGCAAAGGATAAGTTAAAGAAATTTTAAATGGAGGACTGCAAATCGGTGAGTACCCCCATGGTGACCGAAAGAAAATTAAGAAAGAATGATTAATCACCGATGGTGGATCAAACATTGTATAAATCCATGATAGGCAACTTATTGTATCTTACTACTTCTAGACCGGATATAGTGTAGCTAGTGTGCATGGTGGTTGGATTTAAAGATGCACCTAAGCTGTCACATATGAATGTCGTAAGCAAAATTTTTAGGTACTTGCAAGGAACACTGAATTATGGTTTGTGGTACCCTAAACAAGGGGAATTCATCTTGGAAGCATATACTGATGCTGATTGGGTAGGTTGTATTGATGACCAGAAGAGAACAAGTGGTGGTGCATTCTTCCTAGATGACAGGTTGGTCCCATGACATAGCAAGAAGCGAGATTCAGTCTCCCTATCAATTGCTGAAGCAAAAAACATTGCTACTACTACATGCTGCTCTTAGGTGCTTTGGATGAAGCAAACCCTCAAGGACATATAGGTGGACATGTTTGATTCTATTCCCATCTGGTGTGATGATTCAAGTTCCATAAACATATCAAAGAATTTGGTGATGCATTCAAGGACAAAGCATATAGCCATCAAGTATCATTTTCTCAGAGAGAAGGTTGAAGGAAAGGAAGTAAAGATGGAATATGTACCTATAGGAGAACAAGTGGTAGATATCTTCACCCAACCATTGTTGGTAAGAACTTTTGAGTACTTAATACACAAGTTGGGAGTTGTGTCACCTACCTCATGCACTTAAGTTTTTAGGGAGTTATATGGTTCAGGGGGAGTTCATAGCCACATCTATATCACTTGAACCACATGCTGATCATAGGGAAAGTTCAAGGTTGTATGTCTCAATACCAACTGTAATCACTAAACAAATATTTGACGAAGGGGGACATAATTATGAATCAAAGGGGGAAGAATAAAGTACCCTAACCCTTTATTAATGCGTCAAAGGGGGAGAAATCTACTGGTGAGAAGTCTTGCAATGAGTTGACATCAATGCCGAAGGGGGAGATTGTTGGCATTATTGGCATTAGGTTGTCATTGATGTCAACTAGTTTGGAATGGTAACCGGTGAGTAAGAAGTGGTGACCTGTATAGGAGAATTAAGACATGATGATGTCAATCCATATGTATGTAAGAAGATTGAAGGTAGGTTATTGGTACACATGAAATGCATCATCTACCAGTAAAGAAGGACCACCGACAAGGCAAATAAAGAAAGCAAGAGAAGAACCAAAGGATGTAAACTAGTATAATCAAAGAAGATTAATGCTTTCGGTAAATGAACTAAGTAGTAGGACCAACATATTTTATGGAAGGAAAAGTTGATCCATCGACAAAGAAGAGGTATGCAGGTGTGAAGGCCTACCAGTGGAGTTAGGTTTTACCGATATGGTGACTTGAACCAGCAGTCAATCTTGGTCTATGAAGAATGTCAAACCGACATAGCAAACCAAGCAGAGGTGGATGTTGACAAATATGACAGGTGGAAGCCAGGTGGTCTTTATGCACAGGTCTATGAAGTGTTCATCGATGTAACAGTTAGCAAGCAGGTCAGCTTTTATGAAGAACCCACAAGTCATGAGAGGATGGAAGAATATTACGGCTCGAGGAAGACAAGGTGGCAAGTGATTGAACTAATCCTACAAGAAGATCTGATCTTTATACCCGTTTGTTGAAGGAAACAGTCAAACCATTAATGGCATGTGATAGAGAAACACAGAAAAGCATAGTGCAGACATCCAAATATAGAAAACACACAATGGAATGCAAGGTGTTGGTGGTGCTGATCGATGACATGCAGATCATCACTCCAGAAAAGAAGATCAAATCAAATCTAATATCGATTGAGTTGGTGAAGGAAAAACCTAACATGACACCATTTGAATGATTTTTGGTGGGAACCTTAAAAGATAAATATGTCAGCTCAAGACTAAAATCAATTGATGCTTGATGTGAGGTGTGAGAGAGAAGAGAGCCTGAGCAAGGAGAAAGATTATCTGCCTTTGAGCATATTCTGAGAAAGTTGGAGTGTGAGTTAGTAGGTGACCTAGTGAGAGGATCTAACTGGTAGAGATAGAGTAACTGGTAAACTATTGCAATTCTAACAGTCAAGCTAACTGGTGAGGAACGATTGGTTAAGAAGGCAACCAAGTGTGACACAATGTGGTGTGAGGATGAGGTAGAAAGAAGAGAGGCTACGATTAACTAGTGAGTGATCAGAGAGAGTAATCTGATAACCAACAATGTGAGAACCAGTAAAGAAGAGGAGGTTGTTAATCGAAATAAATCCATTGATCAGGTGTTGCAGAACTCATTTGCAACCAGGTGTTTTAACTGTATCAAAATTGTATTTTATTATACAACACTGAGTTGGAGCTTGGTGTAGGGGTTGATTCTCCTTGGGTTGGTGCCCTAAATCATTGTAATTTGTTGTTTCATTGTGAGGCTGGATTGGAGTAGTAGACTCCAACAACATTTCTCGCTGAAGTTTTTCCCATATTGGGTTTTCCTCATACATCTGGTGTTGTGGATTATGTATTTGTGTGTTTGCCTCTTTTGATATCCACATTTATCTTACCGGTTTGATTGTTTAGTGCTTAGGGTGATAATCGATATTCCAAGATTTTCTAAAAAGAAAAGAATTTAGGAACCACTGATTCAGCCCCCTCTCAGTGGTACATTGCATTCAACAGAGTTTGATATCATATCCCACAACTCGATACTCCTTCAGCTCAAACAACCCTATCACACCCTAGGGTGTGCCCATTTTTTTTTTTCCCTTTGCTAGAAGTTGAACCAAAGAGGATTTCTCCTTAATTGGATCCTTTTCTTGAGAGATGTATGGTGAGTGTCTTGGGGGCGGAATCTTCCCCACCATTGCACTATGATATTACAAATGTTTGTTTATTGAATCGATGAAGTTTCTAATTGTAAGGTTCTTTAGTAAAGGTTTTGTTCGGCACGACAAAAGATTAAATCCCTCAAGAGGCTTTTCAACCTTTAAAATAAAGGCTTTTCATATCTTAAGGATACTAGGGGAAGGCTATCAATGCACACTATCATTGGAGGGGATTTTCATCAGCCTCCACATTTGATTATAGTGGGTTGGTAAACTTGGTTTTAAAGTTGTTCCCCACTTATGTCATTCCCCTCTCACCGGCCTTATGGGCTTCTCGAGAGTGCAAGCATGGTAAAGGTTTCATCTTACTTGCATGAATTGAAAGAAAGCTTGAAATAGTGAGTTTGGCTTTTTGGTCACCCAATTAAGGGGAGAGCATATACCTATCACTTTCAAGACAAAGCAATCAATGGTTCATTTTAATCCTTCATAGCAATGGTTTTCTAACCTTGATTTAGAGATTTTTTTTCCAACAAGCATGGTGTTTAGTTTTAATCCCATATAGCAATTTGTTTGTAACTTGAAATCAAATCCTGGTCAACAAAAGAAATCATGTGATCAACAAAAGTAAAATCGCTCACTAAAACAAAAGGGTGGCTTGTTATTTTTACTTGCAAGAATAGAATTGATTGTTCTTTTTAATATTTGCAATAATTGAAAGATTGTTGGTTCTTTTTAAAGCCCAAATGAAGATGATCCTAACTTGCAGAAAGAATTGTGAAATTTGTTGTTCTTTTTATACTTTGCAAGAAAAGACAAATGTGGTTCTTTTTAGAGGCCCCAAATTAAGTATGAGGTTATTTTTATGTACCTAAAGAAAGTCAAGTTATTTTTAAGCTTTTCTAACAAGAAGGGAAGTGAGTTCTTTTTAAACCAATTTTGAAAGAAATAAAGTAAAATAAAAAGGATTAACTAACTCTTTGAGAACCTGCAAAACCATTGTTAAACTTGCAAAACCCCATTAGCAAAAAAGATTAACTATCTGTGTGGATAAATTTGTAGAAAAAAATCCTAAAAAAACCTGTGGAAAAACCAGCGTGAAAAACCTACTGAAAAACCAATGTGAAAAACCTGCGAAAAAACCTGTGGATAAACTAGCATGAAAAACTTGTGGAAAACTTGTGATAAAAAAAAAAGTGGATAAAGTAGCATGAAAAAACTATGGAAAACCCTACGAAGAAACCTGGGAAAAATACTGTGGAAAAACCTGTAGAAAAACCCATGAAAACCCCTATGGAAAAACCTGCGGAAAAACTTGTGGAAAAACCTGCAGAAAAACCCGCAAAAAACCCTATGGAAATACCTATGAAAAACCCTATGGATAAACCTATGAAAAAATTAAAATTGTGGGAAGATCCCCATGATGGGCACCATAAATGTATGCTATAAAGAGTGGAACCTGCAAAACAAAGGTGAGCACATCAAACATACCAATGAAACATTATGTTAGAGGATTCAATAAGGACAAAACATGTTAATCAATCAAAACTCCAATAGTGTCTCATTGTTCTCTATATGCAAGGATCCTTCAAATCAAGGTGGCTCTCAGCTTGGAAGAGCACTTGGTGTCTAGGATGACTACTCAAAGAATGATTAATAGTTTGATAAAATATCTACATGCTATGCAACTAAAATCTTAGTGAATGATTTTGATATGGAAATAGATAATGATATTTTGCAAGCATAGTGATATTGATATGAAGATAAAGTAGCATAAAAATGAGATTAAGATGATATTAAGCTAGCATGGAAATGAAACTAACATGATATGCAAAACATGATAAATCTATGCTATGATTGTACTAAAATGATCTAATTACTATTATCAAAGAGAAGCTAAAATGCTTAATGAAATGAGACTATAAATTAGATGCATGAAGACTTGGATTGATGAATAATGAAGGAAATGAAGCCTATTTATAGAATAAATGGGCAATTGGAGGGTTAAGATTGAGTAATCTTAACAAGGGTTAGGATTGAATGATATTCAATCCTTGTGATATTTCCAACCCAATCCTAGTTTGACAAGTGTCACCATGAGGAGGCTTGAGAGTAGATGTAAGAGGCATTAAATGCCTGAGAAGACATGGTGGTTACCTTAGGAGGTAAGATTAGGGTTGAGTTATTGGATAATCCTTTTACCCAAAGGATAAACTCTTGTGAAAGAGTTAAAGAGATAACCATGGTCAAAGAAATAAATGCTTGAAGAGACCCATGGGTTATATAAGGGTTAAGTTAGAGAGAAAGTCTATAACCAAGGTTTGAGGTTGAGTTAATCATTAATGGTTATTGAAGACTTTGGAGGTTAACTTGTTGGAGATACAAAGCATTTAATGGTTTATGAAGACTTTGGGGGTTTGAGAAGTGACTTGATTTTGCTTAGGAAAGTGACAATGATTATGAGGGGGATTAGGTTTAATTAACTAGGATTTAGGAGGTTCTAGAAGAATGATTAGGATGCAAGTGGGAAATGTAGGAGAATGCAAGTGGGAGAAAGTAGGATTTTAATTAAAATAAACTGTTTTATTTCAAATTAAAAATGGATGCAACTTGCATTTGTAGGAAAATGCAAGTGGGCGGGGGGGGGCTTTATAAATAAATATTAATTTATTATATGGAAGAAAGGATTTTAATTAAAATAAATTTAATTAAATGTAGAAAGAGGATTTAATCAAATAAATCAAATTTATTCAATTAATAGAAGAAAGGGAAATTAATCAAATGTTGAATTTGATTAATGGCTGGATAGAAGAAAAGGGCATATTAATTAAACCTTAATTTAATTAATAGGTGGATAAATGATAATTAAATATTTAAAATTCATTTAATTAAGTGTGCAAATTTAGCTGTCCACATTAATTATTAGAAATTCACACTAATGATGTAATTAAATCTACCTAGAGACCTTCTTGGCTTGGTATATGCCATTAAGACAACTATACAATTACAAAAAAAATTAAATAAAAAATATCAGCAACATGTGAAACTCTTCTTGCATGGTACCTTGATGTCTCTCTACCCCTTTTCATGGTTCGAACCTTATTATGTGCATATAGAACAAGCATCCACCAACTTGCCCACTACATCAACCTCCACCAAGCTCCTTCGTACTAAGATCAATAAAGTATAATACCAATAATAATCGATAGCCACCATATTAGTCCAAGCCCAACAAATATGTAAGCAATGAAAGGAAGAAGTGTTGCTGATTTTGCTAGTAAAATATGATCCAACGCTGTTGGTTCTCATAATACGTTAGCAATTATGATTATACAAAGCTCCCACCACTAAAAGGAAACAGAGATTTTCAATTGGACTAGGGTTTAAATAGATCAAATTTCCACCAAAGTTATCTTCTCCAATGATGCTAAAATCATCAAACTTGTGCCTGGTGATGTATACCAATCAAATAATGAAATACAAAAGAAGTTTGAGCCTTCAAAATACACCACAACCTCTTCTCAACCAAAAAGAGGGATTGATCTAACTTAGACATTGATGTTGCCTCCTCAAGAATAAGGATAAAAATGCCTTCAATCTGATACGAAGTTGCCAATAATTCTTGATGAAAGAGTATGAATAGCCCACTCTCAACACCATGAAAAAGTATGAATATGTAGCAGTTGTGGGAGTCAATCCTGCAACCTCAATCAATGTAACACAACTCAGTTAGGCACTTCTACAACTTCGACACCTATATTTTCTCCAATAACGATGTTTCCATTATATCACAACATACAGGCTGATCCAAAATATGCCTCAGTAGATAAACATATAGCTTGATACAATTTCTAAAGAATAGGCACAAAACAGAATATGCTTTGATACCATATTAAGTTTTGCAAAGCAATCAAATTCTTTATGTATTATATTACAATCAAATACTTACAAACACAAATCTCATGATGAACCATGCATTCATGGTTTTAACAAATAAAAAACTCAATTATAGGTTTGATAAATAAAAATAACAAACCATAAACAAATAATAAAAAAACCAAAAAACTGTGTACGTGGAGTTAATGATGGAATATCCAACACTTAAGACATCAACTTAGGTATATGTTGACATCTTAAGGGGAGGCATAGCATATCGCCCTTTGTGTACTACATTTTGCATGTCTTATACGAGGTGTTCATTCTCGAAACTAGAGAAAATAAAGTCTTACACGAGATGCTTTGTGTTTGAAACTAGACACAACATTTATATATATCTCATATGTTGTACACATTCTCGAAACTAGACAAAACAAAGTCTTACATGAGATGTTCCTGAAACTAGGCATATATTTGTCTTACTAGGGTGTTCATTCTTGAAACCAAAGAAAACAAAGTCTTATACGAGATGCTTCATACCCAAAACCAGATGGTTTTGCATTTTCATTTTATGTCTTATAAAGGTTATTGCATGCTTGAAACCAGACAAAACAAAGTCTTATACATGATTCTTAACTTCTGAAACTAGACAACAACATATGGAGTAGGATGAGTGTAACTAGCAAAACATAACTAGAGTATTTTGACTCTCCTTGCCAACATGGAGAACCTAGTAAAACACAACTAGCTTGTGGTATCCACATCCTCTCTTTCTCTTCCTCTCATGGATCACCTATCATAACACAAACTTCAATTCCACGATATCCATGTCCCCCTTTCTTCTCCCCATGAGCTCATATCTTTTCTATTTGTGGCTCATGGTTTGATGCATTCTCTTGAGCAAGTCTTTTTATGTGATTTCTTATGTCCTTGTGATGGAATTTCAAGAATGATATTAGTAGTTGAGAAATTTTGATTATCGAGGTTTCTTAAGCTAGTTGACTTGAGGACTTGTTTTGGTTTTTATCATTTGTGTTATGTGTTTTTTGACTTTGTTTGTCTTTTTTCCTTGTTTGCCTTTTTGTCTTTGTCTTGTTTTGTGTGTCCTTGCATAATATTGTGTGAGTTAAGACCCTAAGATTGGTGAATTGGTTACTCAAAATTAGTGATGTCTTATCTCCTTGTGATCTTTCTCCTAATTGCTCCTCTCTCTCATCATTCTATTTTACTATGATTATTTGCACAAACTCATAATCTCATTAAAGTGGGGGCTAAATATAGCATCGTAAATTATCATTATTCCAATTTACACCTTATGTTCATGCTCCCACTTTAGTATGTCCTATCCTCATCCTTTGTTTAGGATCATCCAGGCTTGATTATCCAACTTTGATGTTATGTACACCCTTTGGTGGGTCCCATTGTGGGATACCCTCCCCCTGGTTTCTTATTCTAGTAATGTCTTGATCCCTCTCAAAGTGGTTCCAATTTGAAATAGGGTAGGTTCTATATCTCCCCAACAACATTTTATACACAAGGATACACATGATCGTTGGAGGTCAACATAATTGGCAAATTACCTAGGGAACCCTATATAAATGCATCCTAATAATTCATTTTATAACTAAGGTTGCATCCTAATTATTCATGCATACATGAAGCATCTATCATCAAGCATTTTCAGAGATTGAAGGTTGTATATTCATCATTCAAGAATTATGGAGGAAGATTACATTAATGTTCATGCAAGCATGTGTTTGTGATTAGGATTTTTCATGTTCATGCATTTGTCATGGCATTACATTTAAAATTTGTGATTACATTCAAAGAGAATTGCATCATCATCATCAATAATTGTAGATCTAAGGTATATCCCCTTAACATTTATTTCAGTATTTGCATTATTTCATTCAAGGCTAATTCCTAAATTGGGTTTGACTTAGGCAAACCACTATCCACAACATATCTCCCTCTCTTTCTATGTGCAAGAAATGGGTGTGGGAGCTATACTCGAGAATTCTAGCAGAGTCAATAGTGGCAAACATGTTAGCTTTTGAAAAATTTGAATGGGGGGTTTAGGCGGGAGATCAAATGGAGAAGTTTGTGACTCAATTTGTTGGTAGTCCATAGGGTGTGTGGCATGTTGGACATGATGGGGAAGGGACATCAGTTTGTCAGAGAGGAGATGCAATTGCCTACCATGAAAGGGGTTCGAAGACTTTGTCGTCTGTCAATCCTAGGGTTTTGTTGAATGCCACCATTGGTTTTGGTGTGGTTGTGTCCGCCAGGCAGAGGCGAACTAGTGAGGCTTTGAGGTCATGGCAAGGGAGATGACCATTTGATGGTGGGTTCATTACTATTGCAAATTCCATCTTCGTTAATCTAAAAGAACATTGGGAGCCTCTTATTACTGGTGAAGTTCATATTTTCCCCATGGCTAAGGGGTTTTTTATTGCAAAGTTTGATAACACTTAGGATAGAAATAAAATATTATGTG
This sequence comes from Cryptomeria japonica, assembly GCF_030272615.1. Lineage (NCBI taxonomy): Eukaryota > Viridiplantae > Streptophyta > Pinopsida > Cupressales > Cupressaceae > Cryptomeria > Cryptomeria japonica. Next base: position 272,112,808 of record NC_081408.1, read on the forward strand.
ATCATTATTTTAGCTGGGAGGATAGATTTTTGTTGATGATTAAGCCTTGGCACTCTGATTTCAACCCTTCTTCTGAAACATTTAATAAGATCTTGATTTGGGTTTGGATTCCTAATCTCCCCCTTCATTTATGGGCTGATCCTCTTTTAGAGGAAGGGGGTGATGCTCTTGGAGATTTTTTGAAGGTGGATGATGAATCATCTAATATTTTTCACTCCACCTTTGCCCCCATTCTTGTTGAAATAGATGTTTCGAAAGGGCTTCCTACTGAGATATTACTCAAATCTTTTAAGGGTTGTTGGGTTCAATATTTGGACTATGAAGGGATTCCCTTCCAGTGTAGATGTTTTAAAATAGGTCATGTGGCTGCACAATGTGGATTTGAGAAAAAGGAAATGATGGCTACATGGTGGAAAGGTGCTTCTCAACAACAATATACGGTTGAGAAGAAATCTGAGAAACATAGGAGTTTTTCTCAAGTGGTTGCTATGGACTCACAAAGTCTTGGGGCATCCTCTTTAGATGTCACAAATGGTGGGGTTTCTGAAGCTATGCAAGATTATCATGTTGAAACCCCTAATGAGAGAGAGAATGGGTCTCAAGCTGCAAATTCTAGTGATAGCATTTTGGCTATCAAATCTAGTGGTTTTTTGAAAATGCCATGCCTATAGGGAGGAACTTTGATGATATCTATGAGACAGTGGAGACTCTTTCTATAGGCATTCATTCTTAGGATAATGGTGGTCTTTCACTAGCTTAGCATGGTAAGGCAGTGCAAGTGGAAGAGGGTTGGATTTATGTTAAGGGTAAGAAAGATAAATTCTCTAAGCCCTCTTTTGACATGACTCTCTGTTCCCACAAAATTAGCTCTAAATGTAAATCTTGATGGTTCTTGGTTGGGGGCTGGTTGTGGGAGCCTATTTTTAAAACCCATGTATATGGCTATGGGAGTCAAAACAACCCATGGTTGTCTGGTGCTTTCATGTTCCTTTTGTTAGGACAACTTTCTAGTTGAGGGTTCCAGATCCATTCAAAATCTAATTGTTAAGGGTTTTGGGTCCCTTCAAAACTTGTTTTTGCCTTAATAAAAAATATGTTATCTTTTGATAGAGAAAAAATTGGATGACCTGGGGGGATCTGTGTTACTTGGTCCTGAAAAATCAAGCTAAACTTCTAAGAATAGGTCCTAAACATCTTATTTTGTCTCGATCTCAGTTGGTGGCTCCATGGGACATCTGTAGCTTACTAATTCTACTGGTTTACTTCAATTATCCATGGTTTTTCCCTAGTTTCATAATTTATAATAAATTTAAATCTAAAAAGTGGGAACCAAATCCAATGAATCTAATTATAATTTTATCCCTTTCCTTATTTTTTTTTATGCTAGATTTAAATTATGTTCACCCGTCTTTCAATGTATTGGCTAATTTAGTTAATTAGTGGTCTTATCCTGCTTGGTGAAACCCTAGTTCCAAATTACACCATTAAACCTACAAGAAACTCCCAAATGATACAAACAAAAAATGTAGAAGCATGTCCTTGTTCTTGATCTAGAATTCCCTACATATTGAAGGTTATTCAATGATTATCATTATAATGTTAACACATAAATATTTAATTTGGTACCTTAACTATATCATTGTTTATATCAACAAATCCCTTGATAATTTTAATATCTATATGAAATATGGTATTGTTTAAGAGAACCAAATATGATTGAAGACTCTCTAACATATATATGGCCATATAAAGTGATGCTCTGCAAAAAGGATTAGAAAATCTGTTTGATGGCAACACACACAAGAGCACAAGAAACAAACGTTAGTGTTAGCAACAAAAGATTATCCTAAACAGGCATATCAAGAGAGATATTAAGCATGAAATAGAAAGCATATAAACATAGAATGAAATAGCTAATCAAGATGCTCATAGTTGCTCCTCCCTTGTTCCTCTCCTCTCCAAGTCCCAAATGAGTGTAGCTCTCAGCTTTTAGCACTAGCCATGGATGCCATATGGAGATTCAAGATGGTTGAATATGATAAGGAAATACTATGCAAGAGTAGATAGTGATGCTATGAAAAAGCTCTATGCTAATGCCAGTATAACAACAATACTCTAAAATGCTTCTCCTTTTGCTTGAGGAGAAGGGTTCTATTTATAGAAGAAATAGGGAAATGAAGGGTTAAGATTGAGCAATCTTAACAAGGGTTAGGATTGAAAGTTGGGGATCCATGTGCACAATTGGCACCAATAAAATGGTGACAAGTTTCAACATAGGATTGGGTTGAGAGAAGAGGTTGGAGGCATTAAAGGCCTGAGAAGACCTCATGGTTATCTAGAAGGTAAGGGTCAAGTCTAAATTAAGATTACCCACTGGATTAAGAGTTAATGCAAGGATAAACCTTTGTGCAAATGATTAAGAGATAATCATGGTCAAAGCATTAATGGCCTGATGAGACCTTTGGGTTGGGTAGAGGTTGAGTCAAAACAAATGTTTTAACCATGTGGGAGGGTTGAATTAACCATTAATGGTTATTGGAGACTTTGGGGATTAAGTGGTTGAAGGTTGAAAGCTTTCAAAGGTTATCCAAGACTTTGAGCCATTTAGTGGTTGAAGGTTGGAAGCTTTCAAAGGTTATCCAAGACTTTGAGGGTTAATTTGTTGAACACACAAAGCATTAATTTCTTTTCAAAGACTTTGGAGTCTTTGAGAAGTGACTCCAATTTGCTTAGGAATGTGACAATATTTAAGGGATGAATTTAGGCTAATTAGGAAGGGTTTAGAAGAATCTAGAAGGGGTTTAGGCATACAAGTGGATTTTGTAGGAAAATGCAAGTGGGAGAAATTTTGGTATTTTCAATTAAAATAAAATCATTTATTTCAATTAAATGGTGTAAGTTAAATTTGGATAAATATTTAAATAAATATTAATTTATTTAAATGAGAAAAATGAAGATAAAGCATTTAAAATGCTTGAAGACTTTGAGGGAAACCATTAAAGGCTTGAAGACTTTAAGGAAAACCATTAAAGTCTTAAGAAGACTATAGAAGGAAGCCATCAAGTTTGAAGACTTTAAAGCCATCAAGTTTGACTACTTTAAGGGAAACCATTAAAGGTTTCAAGTGGGTGAGGATAAATAGGATTTTAAATAAATAATTTATTTAAAATAGTTGTGCAACTTGCTTTTGTAGGAAAATACAAGTGGGTGGAGGATAAAGGTGTTTTAAATAAATTATTTATTTAAAATAATTGTGCAACTTGCATTTGTAGGAAAATGCAAGTGGGTGGAGGATAAAGGTGATTTAAATAAATGTTAATTTATTTAAATGTGAGAGGTGGGATTTTTGGGGGATTTAAATAAATATTAATTTATTTAAATGTGAGAGAAGATTTAATTAAATAAATATGATTTATTTATTTAATTAATGGTCTGAATTTGGTTAAGTGAATTAAATCAAATAAATTGAATAATTTATTTAATTAATAGGAGAATAGGGTTAAGATGAATTAATTAAATATTAATTTAATTAATTATTAATTGATGGTTAAATAATCAAATAAATATTAAATATTCATTTAATTAAGTGGACAGATTTTTGTGACTACATTTGCCCCTCTTTGAGACGGTGCAGTTTATCGCATCGTTTCAAAGAAAGAAAAATAGGTGTGAAGAAAATGCCCCATAAAATGTAAATTTAATGGGTGGTATGCCCCCTCGAGAGATGGGCCAAATTTTGTTTTGAAAAATCGGGCGATCTCTCGAAAAAGAATGCAAAGTGGAGGGGAGGTAGAATAGAAGAAATTAGAACTAATGATGAAAGAATGGGAGAAAATGGAGTGAATATGAAGAAACAACAAGCCAGCGAGTACCCTGAGGTCATGCAAGAGATACATAGCAGATGTAGTGTGGGGTTTGGATTGATGCTATACAATTGATCAAAATTGGTTGGACAATCTGGTGCAATCGGTTTAATTGCCCCGGTCAAGTCAAAGCGTGACAGTTGATGTCAGTTGGTCGCTTGGACATGATAAAGTCTGAGTAAGTGAATCAAAGTGACCTGATGGTGACTTAGACAATTGATGTAATTGTCCGATGAAGTCAAGGTATATGAAGCAAAATACTCGTTGAGACGTAGACAATTGATGTAATTGTCTGTTGGATTGTGTTTGATTGGTTGATCAATTGATAGTGTGTGCGTGTGATGGATGGTTGTGGGGAATCATGGCAGCCCCGTTGAGACTAGGTCATTATGATAAATGCCTGATGTAGTATAGGATTACCATAATCGATTACCTGTTGAGACCCGAAGATACTTGATCAGAGTATCTGTTGATAGTCTAGGTGTGTGGGAGTCGATGTACCTGTGCAGACAGAGTAACTTGCTTGGCTTATTGGATGACTTAGCATAGGAAACACAATCCCTCCTATTTAGAGATGGATGGTGATGAATGTGGCTTGATTGGGTTGATTGAGAAATGATGAAGGGTATGTGATAGTGATTATTGAGATGGGGAGGGTTGGGGGGGTTCAATGGTAGAAGAAATGGAGGACCTATGACTCATTCCTATGGAAGAAGAGGAAAATAGAGTATGCATTATTATGACTATGTATGCATGATATGCAGCTATTATGAATGTATGGATGTGTGGAATGCAACGGAATGTAGTATATACAGATGAGATGGAATGACGATCCATAGTGCTTTATTTTTCATCATTGAGCTTTAAAATGTTGTAAGAAAATACAAGCAACTTGACATAAAGATTCAAGATGACCAGAGTATTTCTTACATGGAATTGATATAGCAAGTTAATACAAGCAACTTGATATAATGGATCAAGTTGACCTGAGTATTGCTTGCGGAACAGACAAGGATTATCTCCGTTCATGCATGACTTGGATCGTCCTCCTTGATCTTAGGCTGATCATATCCTGAGACAAGTGCATACCGTACTAAGAAATAAAAACCTTTATCCAAATTGGATGAGGAGGAACCAAAGAATGAGCATATACCACCCATTAAATTTACATTTTATGGGGCATTTTCTTCACACCTATTTTTCTTTCTTTGAAACGATGCGATAAACTGCACCGTCTCAAAGAGGGGCAAATGTAGTCACAAAAATCTGTCCACTTAATTAAATGAATATTTAATATTTATTTGATTATTTAACCATCAATTAATAATTAATTAAATTAATATTTAATTAATTCATCTTAACCCTATTCTCCTATTAATTAAATAAATTATTCAATTTATTTGATTTAATTCACTTAACCAAATTCAGACCATTAATTAAATAAATAAATCATATTTATTTAATTAAATCTTCTCTCACATTTAAATAAATTAATATTTATTTAAATCCCCCAAAAATCCCACCTCTCACATTTAAATAAATTAACATTTATTTAAATCACCTTTATCCTCCACCCACTTGCATTTTCCTACAAATGCAAGTTGCACAATTATTTTAAATAAATAATTTATTTAAAACACCTTTATCCTCCACCCACTTGTATTTTCCTACAAAAGCAAGTTGCACAACTATTTTAAATAAATTATTTATTTAAAATCCTATTTATCCTCACCCACTTGAAACCTTTAATGGTTTCCCTTAAAGTAGTCAAACTTGATGGCTTTAAAGTCTTCAAACTTGATGGCTTCCTTCTATAGTCTTCTTAAGACTTTAATGGTTTTCCTTAAAGTCTTCAAGCCTTTAATGGTTTCCCTCAAAGTCTTCAAGCATTTTAAATGCTTTATCTTCATTTTTCTCATTTAAATAAATTAATATTTATTTAAATATTTATCCAAATTTAACTTACACCATTTAATTGAAATAAATGATTTTATTTTAATTGAAAATACCAAAATTTCTCCCACTTGCATTTTCCTACAAAATCCACTTGTATGCCTAAACCCCTTCTAGATTCTTCTAAACCCTTCCTAATTAGCCTAAATTCATCCCTTAAATATTGTCACATTCCTAAGCAAATTGGAGTCACTTCTCAAAGACTCCAAAGTCTTTGAAAAGCAATTAATGCTTTGTGTGTTCAACAAATTAACCCTCAAAGTCTTGGATAACCTTTGAAAGCTTCCAACCTTCAACCACTAAATGGCTCAAAGTCTTGGATAACCTTTGAAAGCTTTCAACCTTCAACCACTTAATCCCCAAAGTCTCCAATAACCATTAATGGTTAATTCAACCCTCCCACATGGTTAAAACATTTGTTTTGACTCAACCTCTACCCAACCCAAAGGTCTCATCAGGCCATTAATGCTTTGACCATGATTATCTCTTAATCATTTGCACAAAGGTTTATCCTTGCATTAACTCTTAATCCAGTGGGTAATCTTAATTTAGACTTGACCCTTACCTTCTAGATAACCATGAGGTCTTCTCAGGCCTTTAATGCCTCCAACCTCTTCTCTCAACCCAATCCTATGTTGAAACTTGTCACCATTTTATTGGTGCCAATTGTGCACATGGATCCCCAACTTTCAATCCTAACCCTTGTTAAGATTGCTCAATCTTAACCCTTCATTTCCCTATTTCTTCTATAAATAGAACCCTTCTCCTCAAGCAAAAGGAGAAGCATTTTAGAGTATTGTTGTTATACTAGCATTAGCATAGAGCTTTTTCATAGCATCACTATCTACTCTTGCATAGTATTTCCTTATCATATTCAACCATCTTGAATCTCCATATGGCATCCATGGCTAGTGCTAAAAGCTGAGAGCTACACTCATTTGGGACTTGGAGAGGAGAGGAACAAGGGAGGAGCAACTATGAGCATCTTGATTAGCTATTTCATTCTATGTTTATATGCTTTCTATTTCATGCTTAATATCTCTCTTGATATGCCTGTTTAGGATAATCTTTTGTTGCTAACACTAACGTTTGTTTCTTGTGCTCTTGTGTGTGTTGCCATCAAACAGATTTTCTAATCCTTTTTGCAGAGCATCATTTGGTGAACCCGACGTGAATCCAAACACCAAAAAGATCATTTTTTTTTTTTTTAACCAATAACATGTTTGAATGTTGAAAATGTCACACAGGTTGCGATTTTGACACTGTTTTGGTGCGTTTGGCATTATTTTGGCGCTATTCCCCCTGTTTCAGTGCTTTTCCCTTCTCTGTCTTTCCCTTTCTTTTAATACGTTTGTGTTAAATAGTGCCTCTGTTCAAACGCAGACTAGCGCTATTGTAACAAAACGTTGTACAAATCACCTTGTAACCAAAAAAAAAAAAATTTAGGCTTGTAGAAGCCCACCAAATAGGCAGATTTTACTAACTATTTTTCTCTTTTGTGCAGATTTAAATTAGATTAAAAAGTAGATTTATATTTTTTACTAACTTGTTTTTTGAAGTTGGTTTTAAAAATGAATTCACTTTTTATTTTGGTTTAAAATTAACTTCACATTTCAAATTTGGGCTTTTGAAAAAGAATCACACATTTGTTTGGGGCTCTTAAAAAGAATTTCATTGTTCAAAGGTAAAAAGAACCACAAACTTATACAAAAACAACTTTATTTTTTTTGCAAGTTAGGAAACAAACTTCGTTTTGGTGCTTAAAATCAACAAGGCAAATTTTATTTCTTGCATCAAGATAAAACTCACAATCCACACTTCCATTTTTGGTGCACATAAAATTCACAATCAACTTGTCTCATTTTTAAAGCAATTTTAATTCATGCAAACGTGTTTTTCATTAAGTTGACCAGGATTTTCAAATTCTAGTTTACTCCAACAATTGCCTTTGAAAATTAAAAAGAACACCATGCTTGTTGGAGCAACATCTCCAAATAGATAGAAAATCATTGCGATGACAAATTAAAAGGAACAAGTGAATTTTGTGTTTGGCACACTTGTGCAAAAGAGTTGGTCGAGTGGTCCTACCTCTAACACACACTATCCTCTCCCTTGGCTCTCGTGGTCCTAGGTGCAAGAGAAAAGTGTTAGTAACGCTCAAATTTTATCTTTTTAAGAGAGGCCTGCCAAGGGATCGATACTCTTGGGAACGACCTCGAGCGGTAAATCCTTCGAGCCGCTATAGAAATCAGGTGTGAGCGAAAGCTGTAGCCTTGGGTATAGCTGTTCCTACAGTGTAATTGGCCGAAAGGACAAATGGGCCCCACCACCAGTTACAAGGCTCTTAAGTGAGTCACTGCAGAATGAACTTATGTCCAAAGCCATCGAACATGACTAAACACCTTTAAGTAGTAGCCCACCCGTTCTATTGATTGAGGATATTTGAGGTATAATTTAGTGCAAGAGCATAGAAGGTTTTGCTCCCAAGATACTCACCATACATATTTCCTTGAGTAGAAACATAGCTTTTTGAAAAGTCACTTGTGGCTTGATAAAAGTGGTGACTCCCCCATCATAGGGATCATCTATTTGTTATGCTCGTGCAAGACTTAGTATATCACATCCTTACCTGCCACGGCGGGATTCATAAGGTATGTAGTACCAAAGTCGAAGAAATATCAAGATGTGGGCTAAATTTATCACAACTGGCCATTTGACCATAGGGATAAAGAGTGTTTGAAGTGTGTTCGTTTTACAGACCTAGAGCAAATTGAGCCAACTTCAGGCTTTGGAAATACACCTTAAAATACATCTAAAGGAAGGGTCAAAAACAAGTCCAAGAATTGGGTTGATCTAGACCCATACTCATTTGTGCCTTTGAGGCTACAATCTTGTGTTTGTGTGCTTGCTTTGTTTTCTTGTCAAAGAAAAATCAGAAAATCAATCCCAAAAACAAAGTATTCATCCAACATCTGTCAACACAACCAAAAATACCAAAAACAAAGTGCAAACAAACAAAGAATCAAAAATTTATGACCATTCTTCACATCTTGCGAAAGAAGAAGTGTCATCAGAATATCACCTTGAAAAGGAGACCACTAAGCTCAAAGGCTTTGATCAAAAGGAGGAAATTCTTCTATCTCAATAGACAAATCTTTGTCTCACATAGAGTCTTTCTACATCGCATGCGTCTCTATCTTCAAGGTAAAACAAACGAGTTTGATTCAGAATCACTGAACCGTAGAGCTTTTATGCAATATAGAGCTCTGAGTTATCACAAAAATCAAGGAGGAAAGATTAATCCCAACTTCTTCCCAAACATCTGTATCACCTACAACACAGCTCGAGAAGTGCCACCAACGCCTGAAAGGGAAGAGGTAGAGTTTGTCCCATTTGTGACACAGAGTTTTTATTGAAGTTGAAAACAAAAACATCCATCATCTCACTCATACATCATCACTTCATCATCAATCCATCCCAACTCTCAAAACATTAAGAGGTTCTTGTCCCAAGATTCTTTTTTAGACATTGCTTGAAATCAAAACACATCACATCACTTTTTAGATTGTTTCTACATCTAGGATAAGCTCATCCTAAGAGACACATCTACGCAGGTTAAAACTAGTTCATGAGTGAATCCTCTCATTGCTAGGTAGTCAAAATCTGTAACACATCTCAGATTTCTCTACACCTTATCACATCAAATCTTATCAAAACAAACAAGCAATTCAAAGAAGGAATTTCGGTTGCATCTACCTTAAAGTGCTAGAGATCTACATACCACCAATCCACTAAAATCATCAATCCTTCATCAAACAACTCATCATCATCTTCAATCAACTTCAACACAAACTTGCAAACAAAATGGCTCAAACTCGATCACGGTCAAGGCAACGAGAAATTGGAATTGAAGGACATGATCCAAAAACAACCAATAATGATCATCAGATGTTCAAAAATCCACTTCCATCACAAGATCAAAGGGGTCCTTCCACTTCCAGACGAGGTCCTGATACCACTGATTATACGCAGGCTGCGTATAATTACACTGTCAATCACCTGTATGATGCCAGTGAACAAATTGCAACTATCACCTTCAAAAATCCCACCTCAAATTGCAATGTTGTTACGCGTCGCGGCAAAGTTACCATCAAGGCAGCTCCACAAGGCACCACCTCCATCCCAAAGCAGTACAATCTTGTGGAACAATTAGACAAAACACCTGCGCTTATATCCATTTTAGAGCTATTACGCCTGTCACCATCTCATAAAACTATCTTGGATCAAGCACTCCAAGAGGCGTCAGTCCCTGCAAACTTGAATACAGACCAATTTCAAGCCATGGTTGGAAATCTAAAGTCATCACCTTGTCTCACTTTTTCTGAAAGCGACAACTCTTCTTTCCAACAACCTCATAACGCCTCACTCCACATTGAAGGCTTTGTCAACCAACACAGGATCAAGCGAGTCTTGATCGATAATGGAGCAGGCCTAAACATTTGCACACTTCAGTTGGTCACAGCATTGGGATATGCAATAGAATCAGTGGATCCTCGCAAGAAGATCACCATCAAGGCCTATGATGATGCAGAGCGTTCATCCAAAGGAGCTGTGGTACTACCAATCCGAGTGGGCCCTGTGGTAAAGCACATCATCTGTCAGGTTCTAGACCTTCCTCTGCCATATAATCTATTATTAGGGAGACCTTGGATACATGCCATGCAAGCCGTTCCATCTACCTACCATCAATGTATCAAGTTCCCACATAACGGTGTAGAGATCACAATCCTGGGCGATGCAAATCCCTTTGCATTTTGCCATAATATCAGCCATCAACCAGAGATTACTGTTCCTAATAATAGGGAAGCCATTTCCTCCACATCATATGTAAATCCCGCCTCTCTTGCCAGTTCGAACACCCCTATACCCAAGCAAGAAAAGCTTAAGATGAAAGTCGCAGAGGAAGGTCCTGGAGAATACAACTTGAGTCAGCTCTTTTGTGTGGGACAACTGCCCACTTCTCCTAGAACACATGGTAAACCCCAGCAATTACTCCAGCAACCACTGATCACGCCCGCATGTGCTTTAACGTCTTTCATCCTTGGAAAGAGTCAAGAGGAAGAAACACAAGATGAGGACCTAGCGGAATGGATCTATAAGGATCCCATCACCACTGATAAACCGCAAGTTACACTTCCTACAGAACAGTATGGCAAAGGCCTCCTCATTATGCAAAGAATGGGGTATGATGGCCAGAGTGCTTTGGGATCCTGCAAACAAGGACGACATGAACCGCTACTACCAGAATTCAAGCCCAAAGGTAATACAGGCCTAGGCTTTGAAAAAGAAGTCCTTCCTAAACTCAGATTCAAAGGCAAAACCAACAAACCATTTTGCCCACCTACTGCAAAGAGGACACCTTTCATAATCAAAGCACCATCAAACACTATCCCCACTGCCCCATCGAGGCTCACAACCCCACCGCAACCATCACCAGTGCCAAACATACCACCAATCGCACCAGTAATCCCATCAATAACACCAATAGCAGCAGCAACTATCTCCGCACCCGCAGCAACATCTATGGCACCAGCCGTTCCATCAGCAGCCACTGAGTCACCATTACCGATACTTCCAGTAACAAATCCTTTAAACCCCATCACGGTTCCTGCAGCACCGATCACCACAAAGATACATAACCCAATCACACCTGCCGTGTTCAACTCCAAAGACATCCCAGTATGGTATAGCAATCGGATGCTGGAAAGTGATTCAGAGACCGACTCACATGAGTGGGAATTCGATTCAGTACAGCTTAACACTTCAGATGAGGAAGACACATCACCACCTCCGCCACGCAAAGACATCCTTGTTTACGGAGAAGCACAGATAAAGACCACTTGGGTACCTGAGCTGGAAACATCTTCCACAGACCCTACGTCTCATCCTACGCCGGATTCTGACAGGGAGAGTACCATCAACGACCTTCACCACACTGTCTTAACCCTCACTGATACATCTCCCGCACTTAACTTAATCGATGAGGTAATGCCCATTATCCACCCTGAACTCATCGAATGGAATCAACCAAATCCCCCATGTCTTGACCTCTTCCAAAACGATGAGGCTATCATTGACTTTTTGGAATTAAGGGATAATCTACCAAGCGGGGATCACAAAGCTGGATTCGCCATTGAACTTAATAGCACAGCATACTTCGGAGCGGATGCCAAACCCTTCAGCTGCAAAAATATAACATTAAAACATGGATCTTCCAGTGAAAACCACACTGTGGCACTGTTTGATCCAACAAAAGTAAAAAGAAAGAGCGTATCCAATGGTGAAAACCTCTCTGAGGCACTTGAGGATGAAGGGTTTGACATTCTCCCTGCTAATACACAACAGGAACGATCAACGATCCTCATTGAGGAGACCAAAGAATACAATGTGGGGACTCCTGAAAACCCTCATATCATACATCTGGCATCTCTTCTCACTCCAGAGGAACAACCTCAATTTATAGAGTTCTTCCAGAAGCGTCAGATCAACTTTGCATGGTCATATGCAGACATGCCTGGGCTTGATCCTGATTTAGTCATGCATCATCTCACAGTAGCAAAAGGAGCCAAACCTGTCAAGCAGAAGCTTCGTAAGATGCATCCTCAGATTGCCGTGCTAGTCAAAACAGAACTCAAGAAACTCCTGGATGTTGCTTTCATTAGACCAATTGATTATGCAAAATGGATCTCCAACATTGTACCAGTTGGCAAACCAAAAGGGGGCATCCGCATTTGTACTGACTTCAGAGATCTAAATAAGGCATGTCCTAAGGATGATTTCCCTCTACCAAATATCGACATCATAGTGGATTTGACAGCAGGACATGCCATGCTTTCACTCATGGATGGCTTTTCGGGATACAATCAAATAAAGATCGCACCAGAGGACCAACATAAGACAGCCTTCACATGTCCATGGGGCACATACTGCTGGAATGTAATGCCTTTTGGTCTAAAGAATGCAGGAGCGACCTATCAAAGAGCAATGACCACCATCTTCCATGACATGATGCATACTATGATGGAAGATTATGTGGATGATTTACTAGCAAAATCACTTACTAGAGAAGGACATCTTCACATCTTAGATAAAATCTTTGATAGACTGGAACAATACCATGTTCGACTCAACCCAAAGAAATGTGTCTTCGGAGTGACCTCCGGGAAGCTTCTAGGATACATTGTCTCAAGCAAAGGCATTGAGGTCGATCCAGCAAAGGTTAAAGCAATCATGGACATGCCACCTCCAAAGAATATCAGTCAGCTAAGAACACTACAAGGACGGCTTCAATCTATCCACAGATTCATTGCACAATTGGCTGATAAGTGTCACCCATTCACACACCTGCTACACAAGAACATCCGCTTTCAGTGGGATGACAGATGCCAGCAAGCATTTCAGGCGCTTAAAGACTATCTCATGAATCCACCCTTGTTGACGCCACCAGATCCAAGTAGACCGTTGTTACTTTATATCTCAGCAACAAGTACAGCACTGGGTGTGCTACTGGCACAACATAATGCAGAAGGAAAAGAGTGTGCTATTTACTACATCTCTCGCACACTGGTTGGCTATGAACTCAATTACACACCTATTGAGCGAGCTTGCCTAGCAGTAATCTTAGCAGCCACTAAACTGAGGCACTATCTGTTAACACACAAGGTACAACTCATTGCAAAGATTGATCCACTCAAGTATTTACTCAGCAAAGCAGCATTGACAGGTCGCTTAGCCAAATGGGTAATGATTCTAAGTGAATTTGATATTGAGTATGTGGACCGTAAAGCTATCAAAGGGCAAGTTATTGCAGATCAGTTGGCCGATGCACCACTCATAGGCGATCATCCTCTCATTTCCAATTTTCCAGATGAATAGATATTCATGATCACAGAAGCACAGCCATGGAAACTATATTTTGATGGTTCATACACTAGGCACGGCTCGGGGGCAGGCATTCTGTTTATCACACCTCAAGGTGATAGCATCCCGAAGTCTTACAGGCTCACATTTCCATGCACAAACAACATAGCAGAGTATGAGGCCTTGATCACAGGACTCAGATTAGCCATACAATGGAAATTACAAGAACTACAAGTATATGGTGATTCCCAACTAGTCATTCGACAAGCAACAGATGAATATCAGACCAAAGATGATAAACTCATGCCATACAAGCAAATGGTGGACAATCTAAAAACATCATTTACTACTATCACTTTTGAGCAGATACCAAGAGATTAGAATCGAGCTGCTGACGCCATGGCTACCATCGCATCTCTACTAGATCTTCCACAGAATTCAACACGCTACGAGTTCTTGGTAGAACAACTTTGGATTCCCGCTTATGATATCCCCGAATCTGACATGATATGTCACCTTGTCGGTTCTGAATCCCCATGGTACGGTGAGTTCTACACCTATCTCCGTGATCACACCCTTCCTCCCAACCAATCAAATAACCAACGTAAAACCTTCATTCGCCAAACTGCTCGATATACCATTATTGCCGAAACCCTATACCGACGCGGTCTTGATGGTACTCTCCTTCGATGTCTGGAACAAGGTGAGATAACAAAGGCTTTGGAAGAGGTACATGAAGGAATTTGCGGGACTCACTCAAGTGGTCCATCACTAGCCAAGAAGATCATGCGAGCTGGATACTATTGGCCATCTATGGAAAAGGATTCCTACTACTTTGTTAGGAAGTGCAAAAAATGTCAAGTTCATGGCGACCTAATACATGCACCAGCTCAAGAACTGCAACCAATCACAACACCATGGCCTTTTTGTCAATGGGGTCTTGATCTTGTGGGTAAAATCCATCCATCTTCATCCAATGGCCATAAATTCATTATTACCGCCACCGAATATTTCACCAAGTGGATCGAAGCTGTTCCACTTACCCAAGTCACCGGCAAGCAGATCGCCTCATTCATCCTCAATTACATCATCTGCCGGTATGGTGTGCCCATGTCCATTGTCATAGATAACGGTCTTCCTTTCAAAAATCAGGATGTTCGTGAGCTTTGTGAGAAATTTCATATCCAACACCGCTTTTCCACTCCCTATTACCCACAAGGCAATGGTCAGGCCGAAGCATCCAATAAAAACATATTGAGAATCCTAAAGAAGACAGTCAATGATGCCGGTCGTGATTGGCATGTTCAATTGAATCCAGCGCTATGGGCATATCGAACTAGCATTCGGACCCCTACAGGTGCAACTCCTTATTCATTGGTCTATGGTGCAGAAGCTATCTTACCTATTGAGGTCGAGATACCATCCTTACGAGTTTCCTTGCATAATCTCATCGATGATGAAGCCTACAGAGTATCCCGTCTTCAGGACTTGGAGTTACTAGATGAGAAGCGACAAGCTGCATACAATCACCTCAAAGCCTATCAGCAGCGCATGAGTAGAAGTTACAATCACCGAGTTAGATCTCGTACATTTGAGGTAGGTGATCTTGTTCTTCGAGAGAATCCTCGCAACCAACCAAACAGAGAACATCAAGGCAAGTTTGAATCAAATTGGCTAGGCCCATATGTTGTCACTGCTGTATTTGGGTCCGGGGCATATCAGTTGGCTACATCAGACGGAGAACCGCTCGCAGATCCAATCAACAGCATGCACCTCAAACGGTTTTACACATAAGCTGTACAGAGCATCAGGCTCCCCTGCATACTAGAAAATACCAAAAAACATTCAGAAAAATGTCCTGAAGAAAATATAAAAACATTCAAAAAAGTAAAGAAAAATCATGCATCCAAACGGTGAACAACCACTCCGGTGGCACCTTGGGTAAGAACGATGGTGAAAACCTGGCAAACAGGCGCCACTCGTAAAGGCTATGGCTCCATTATCTTTCAGACTTGTGGCGATCACATCTACTTCATACATACATCCATCCATCCATCAACCATGGCTTGTTATTCCTCTGCAATTATGATAGTACTCCATACATCTTGCATCCCGCTTTTTCATAGTCATGTCTAAAACTGGGGGCAATGCCTTTAACCTATTGATGGAAGTGGATTCTACATTGTCATATGATTCATTAAGTTCTTCATTCAAACAATCATCAAAAATCCAAAAACATTCAAAAATATCTCGCAAAAATACCAAAAACATTCAAAAACTATTACACAAAATCCAAAAACATCGAAAAACCATCGAAAATCACCCAAAAACATGACAACACCTTGTACATATTCATCCGATCAGATACCAAAATAAACATTGACCAACTACTCACACACTGACCACTTATCAATCAAACCAAAACAATTGACATCAACAATCCAACAAATCAGAAACTGTCTTAAAAACAAGGATGCATCCTTCCTTATCAAAACAAAGACAAGATGACATTTTCTTTGACAAGAAAATTATGTTAAGCTATCAAATACTTGGTTGATTTATGAGTACAATCATTTGTTTATCTGTATCGGGATCTTTCAGCATTGTTTTGTATCGTTTGTGCATTATTTCCGATGAAGTTCTGGGGCATGTACTAATGGTGTCTACGTGGGAAGTTCACCAAGTTACGTGATCTTATGCCAAATGCAGTCATAGATCACTACGGCTTGCTGACTACAGCGTATATCTCGACCATATGAGCATGAACCATTACCAAGGATCCATATTCTTTTATTCTTTATGTATATACTATTTGTTTACAGGTACAATGCTCATTCTTTGGTTCCTCCTCATCCAATTTGGATAAAGGTTTTTATTTCTTAGTACGGTATGCACTTGTCTCAGGATATGATCAGCCTAAGATCAAGGAGGACGATCCAAGTCATGCATGAACGGAGATAATCCTTGTCTGTTCCGCAAGCAATACTCAGGTCAACTTGATCCATTATATCAAGTTGCTTGTATTAACTTGCTATATCAAATCCATGTAAGAAATACTCTGGTCATCTTGAATCTTTATGTCAAGTTGCTTGTATTTTCTTACAACATTTTAAAGCTCAATGATGAAAAATAAAGCACTATGGATCGTCATTCCATCTCATCTGTATATACTACATTCCGTTGCATTCCACCCATCCATACATTCATAATAGCTGCATATCATGCATACATAGTCATAATAATGCATACTCTATTTTCCTCTTCTTCCATAGGAATGAGTCATAGGTCCTCCATTTCTTCTACCATTGAACCCCCCCAACCCTCCCCATCTCAATAATCACTATCACATACCCTTCATCATTTCTCAATCAACCCAATCAAGCCACATTCATCACCATCCATCTCTAAATAGGAGGGATTGTGTTTCCTATGCTAAGTCATCCAATAAGCCAAGCAAGTTACTCTGTCTGCACAGGTACATCGACTCCCACACACCTAGACTATCAACAGATACTCTGATCAAGTATCTTCGGGTCTCAACAGGTAATCGATTATGGTAATCCTATACTACATCAGGCATTTATCATAATGACCTAGTCTCAACGGGGCTGCCATGATTCCCCACAACCATCCATCACACGCACACACTATCAATTGATCAACCAATCAAACACAATCCAACAGACAATTACATCAATTGTCTACGTCTCAACGAGTATTTTGCTTCATATACCTTGACTTCATCGGACAATTACATCAATTGTCTAAGTCACCATCAGGTCACTTTGATTCACTTACTCAGACTTTATCATGTCCAAGCGACCAACTGACATCAACTGTCACGCTTTGACTTGACCGGGGCAATTAAACCGATTGCACCAGATTGTCCAACCAATTTTGATCAATTGTATAGCATCAATCCAAACCCCACACTACATCTGCTATGTATCTCTTGCATGACCTCAGGGTACTCGCTGGCTTGTTGTTTCTTCATATTCACTCCATTTTCTCCCATTCTTTCATCATTAGTTCTAATTTCTTCTATTCTACCTCCCCTCCACTTTGCATTCTTTTTCGAGAGATCGCCCGATTTTTCAAAACAAAATTTGGCCCATCTCTCGAGGGGGCATACCACCCATTAAATTTACATTTTATGGGGCATTTTCTTCACACCTATTTTTCTTTCTTTGAAACGATGCGATAAACTGCACCGTCTCAAAGAGGGGCAAATGTAGTCACAAAAATCTGTCCACTTAATTAAATGAATATTTAATATTTATTTGATTATTTAACCATCAATTAATAATTAATTAAATTAATATTTAATTAATTCATCTTAACCCTATTCTCCTATTAATTAAATAAATTATTCAATTTATTTGATTTAATTCACTTAACCAAATTCAGACCATTAATTAAATAAATAAATCATATTTATTTAATTAAATCTTCTCTCACATTTAAATAAATTAATATTTATTTAAATCCCCCAAAAATCCCACCTCTCACATTTAAATAAATTAACATTTATTTAAATCACCTTTATCCTCCACCCACTTGCATTTTCCTACAAATGCAAGTTGCACAATTATTTTAAATAAATAATTTATTTAAAACACCTTTATCCTCCACCCACTTGTATTTTCCTACAAAAGCAAGTTGCACAAATATTTTAAATGCTCTGCAAGAAGGTTGCGTGTTCGATTCACGTCGGGTTCACCAAATGATGCTCTGCAAAAAGGATTAGAAAATCTGTTTGATGGCAACACACACAAGAGCACAAGAAACAAACGTTAGTGTTAGCAACAAAAGATTATCCTAAACAGGCATATCAAGAGAGATATTAAGCATGAAATAGAAAGCATATAAACATAGAATGAAATAGCTAATCAAGATGCTCATAGTTGCTCCTCCCTTGTTCCTCTCCTCTCCAAGTCCCAAATGAGTGTAGCTCTCAGCTTTTAGCACTAGCCATGGATGCCATATGGAGATTCAAGATGGTTGAATATGATAAGGAAATACTATGCAAGAGTAGATAGTGATGCTATGAAAAAGCTCTATGCTAATGCCAGTATAACAACAATACTCTAAAATGCTTCTCCTTTTGCTTGAGGAGAAGGGTTCTATTTATAGAAGAAATAGGGAAATGAAGGGTTAAGATTGAGCAATCTTAACAAGGGTTAGGATTGAAAGTTGGGGATCCATGTGCACAATTGGCACCAATAAAATGGTGACAAGTTTCAACATAGGATTGGGTTGAGAGAAGAGGTTGGAGGCATTAAAGGCCTGAGAAGACCTCATGGTTATCTAGAAGGTAAGGGTCAAGTCTAAATTAAGATTACCCACTGGATTAAGAGTTAATGCAAGGATAAACCTTTGTGCAAATGATTAAGAGATAATCATGGTCAAAGCATTAATGGCCTGATGAGACCTTTGGGTTGGGTAGAGGTTGAGTCAAAACAAATGTTTTAACCATGTGGGAGGGTTGAATTAACCATTAATGGTTATTGGAGACTTTGGGGATTAAGTGGTTGAAGGTTGAAAGCTTTCAAAGGTTATCCAAGACTTTGAGCCATTTAGTGGTTGAAGGTTGGAAGCTTTCAAAGGTTATCCAAGACTTTGAGGGTTAATTTGTTGAACACACAAAGCATTAATTGCTTTTCAAAGACTTTGGAGTCTTTGAGAAGTGACTCCAATTTGCTTAGGAATGTGACAATATTTAAGGGATGAATTTAGGCTAATTAGGAAGGGTTTAGAAGAATCTAGAAGGGGTTTAGGCATACAAGTGGATTTTGTAGGAAAATGCAAGTGGGAGAAATTTTGGTATTTTCAATTAAAATAAAATCATTTATTTCAATTAAATGGTGTAAGTTAAATTTGGATAAATATTTAAATAAATATTAATTTATTTAAATGAGAAAAATGAAGATAAAGCATTTAAAATGCTTGAAGACTTTGAGGGAAACCATTAAAGGCTTGAAGACTTTGAGGGAAACCATTAAAGGCTTGAAGACTTTAAGGAAAACCATTAAAGTCTTAAGAAGACTATAGAAGGAAGCCATCAAGTTTGAAGACTTTAAAGCCATCAAGTTTGACTACTTTAAGGGAAACCATTAAAGGTTTCAAGTGGGTGAGGATAAATAGGATTTTAAATAAATAATTTATTTAAAATAGTTGTGCAACTTGCTTTTGTAGGAAAATACAAGTGGGTGGAGGATAAAGGTGTTTTAAATAAATTATTTATTTAAAATAATTGTGCAACTTGCATTTGTAGGAAAATGCAAGTGGGTGGAGGATAAAGGTGATTTAAATAAATGTTAATTTATTTAAATGTGAGAGGTGGGATTTTTGGGGGATTTAAATAAATATTAATTTATTTAAATGTGAGAGAAGATTTAATTAAATAAATATGATTTATTTATTTAATTAATGGTCTGAATTTGGTTAAGTGAATTAAATCAAATAAATTGAATAATTTATTTAATTAATAGGAGAATAGGGTTAAGATGAATTAATTAAATATTAATTTAATTAATTATTAATTGATGGTTAAATAATCAAATAAATATTAAATATTCATTTAATTAAGTGGACAGATTTTTGTGACTACATAAAGTTATCACAAGATGCTATAGTTGGATAAAAAAATAGATTTTCACCTATTTGGTGATAAATTTACTAAGATCATAACTCTATGTAGAACATTCCTTTCCAAACTACATCACCAAATATCACAAAACGGGGTCACATTAACTCTTGATTAATGTTGAAACATTTAAATTACAACATCCCTAAATGTTTCTTAAGATTTTGTTCTTGACATAGGAAATATTTGGAACCTTTGAATCCTCTTTCTTTTAGTGATGCACATGTCATAAGTGAAGAAGGTAATTAGTGGTTTCACTCCCTTGTATTAAAGTTTGTTAATATGCTCTTTGTTGGATATTGTTGATAAGTTTTCTGGAACAATGTTTTGTCATTGATGTCAACATATTCCTATTGGCATTGTGTTGTCATTGATGTCAACTGGTATGGGATGACCACTGGTAGTAGAGATGCTGCACAAACAAGGAAGTCACATGAAGGGAATTGTAGGATGCAAAAGATAAGGTGTTACTCCACCAAGTAAGTGGGGCTTATCTCTTATTATGCATTAAGTGCATTATAGTATGGTGAGATAAGAGTGAATAGGTAAAGGCAAGTACTTGAAGGATCACATAGGATCTACCAGTAAATTGAGGCAATGCCTTAAGTGCATGAGAACAAGGTTATGCACTGGACCAACAAAGAAGGCATGTTGAGATGCCAGTACAGGGGAAGTGTGAAGTGTTTGTCACCTTGACAAACCGGTAGTGGAATGAACAGAATTGATCAGGAAGAAAGGCAAGGCTAAGAAGATGCAGTCACAAGTAGATTGACCTAATTGAAGATGGAGTCTTGTGAAGGTTGATGACGTGGTGTCATCAAGAGTGGTAACCAATATGAAAGCTCACCGGTAATATGGACAAGGTGCAGGTGCAGAAGACTCCTACCTGATGAGAATGTGTATGTGTTGGATTGACATGTTTGATGACTGGTTTTAGGGTTACATCGATAGATCAGGAAAGGTCATGACAAGATGGAAAACTGGCAAGATGTCATATGCCAGTAGGGTTTGCTTACCGATAGATGAAACTGATTATTTGGGTGTTCGGTGTCTAGGTATGAACCGATAGAATAGTGTGATGAGGTGGATACTGACAGTGATGCCATGTAAGGATGAAATAGCAAACATGCATGAAGTGGTGGATAAAACATGCATAGGTCGGTGAGGTAGTTGTGATTGGTATGACATTAAGGGTGATTGCAAAGCTCGAGGTAGAGTTGCAGAGTTGTGCGGCTCGAGACATAGGACAGATTGAGTGTACGGATCTAAGTAGGCAAAGGAGACAACTAGGCCATTAATGGTGATCGACTAAACAAAGCCTAAAGTTTAATTGTAGGCTACTGAAGAAGGAAGGCATGTTCTGGTGGATATGTATAGATAGACATCTCTGATTTGTGATCCAATTTGATTCGATTTGATGTGTCTCATGATCAGTGGAGAAAACCCTAAGGCACCAAGTTTGAATTAGGTTTTGGCAGGAAGTCTGGGTTATAAATACGTGAGCCTAAGAGATAGATGGGGCTGTTGAATAATAGAATGTTGTGTGATTGCGAAGAAAAAGACTTCTGCAAGTAAGAGAAAATAAGCCAAGTTCTCAATGAGCATCTGAGAGGAGAGTGAGAGAGAACCCAGTTGAAGCATTCAACCAGTTGGAGAGAAGAACCGATAGTGTTCATACTAGCAAAGTAGAAGTGAAGGAGGCTGCAGAGAAAATATATAGACAATTGGCAAAGTGTAGAATCGGTGAAGAAAAGAGTAGTGAGGAGGAGATTCCATGAGAGGAGTACAGAAGAGAGATAAACTGGTAGGGCTTACCAGACGAGAAGCAACATGTGGAGAGCAGCAAAGAAGTGAGTCGATGAAGCAGAGAAGGTATCTCACCGACAGAGTAAGAAATATATAATGGTTGCAAGATTCACTTGTAACAAGACAACTACTTATGTATTTAATGTTTACATTGTAAACACTGAATTGTAGCTCAGTGCAGAGGTTGTAGCTCCTTGGGTTGGTCCCCTAAAGTCAGGGGTTCATGCTCCTTGGGTTGGTGCCTTAATGTCAAGGGTTGGTGCTCCTTGGGTTGGTGCCCTAAACTTTGTAACTGTTTTGATTGTGAGGCTGGATTGGAGCAGTAGACTCCAGCAGCATTGCTCACCAAGGTTTTTCCCATCTTGGGTCTTCCTCGTACATCCTAGTGTTATGTGTTGTTCCCTTGTGTGTGTATTTAAGTTAGTCTCCTTACCAACTGGTAAGTCTGCATTGTGTTCAATCCATAAACCGGTAAGCTCACAAAGGATAGCTAAAGGGAAACGGTTTGAGAACCACTGATTCACTCCCTCCCCCTTGCAGTGGTGCATTGTGTTTAACAATTGGTATCAGAGCATAGCTTCCCAATTAGAAGAGTGTTCTCCAACTTGGGTAGATTCCGACCTAAGGACACAATGGTTTGTTTAGTATCAATTCCTGCTCCAATGTTTGATGGTTCAAACTATGCTATTTGGAGTTGCAGAATGGAAGTCTTCCTATCCTCCCTAGGTTATAATGTCTGGTTGGCAATGGTAAATGGTCTCCCTATGAATTTATGTCCCCCCACCAACACTGAAGAAGAAAGAAGATGTTTATGTAATGAAGAAGTCATGAAGGTTATGTTTATGTAATGAAGAAGTCATGAAGGCTATATTCATTGGGCTCATCGGTGATGTTCCCTCACAAGTGGCTAACAGTAAATCAACAAAAAATTTGTGGGACAGACTAAAGAAACTCTATGGAAATGAACCCTGCACCACTGAATCAACTTGTGGGAATGAGAAGAACAATGCAATAGATACATGTGCTGATGACAGAGGCAGTTTAGGGTGTTGTAGTAGCACTGGTGATATAGAGAGTCATCTCTTCATGGCCCATGAGACTAACATTGAGAATCACACATCAAAAGGGGATAATGTAGATGGATCCCACCAATATGATTTGTTTGACAACGAAACTGAAAAGGAAGAAGAAGAAGAAGACAAGCTAAATAGATCTAGCTGACAAGATCTATTTGGAAGTGATGATGAAGAAGAAGTAGATCTTGAGTGTGAACTAGTAACTGCTCTAGAAGAGCTTTAAAATATTAGAAATGATTTTAAAAACTACAAAAGATCAGTTCATGAGGATTGCAGCCAGTTGAGAACCTGCCTTGAAGTATCAAACCAAAAGGTTGGCTTATTGACCTCTCAACTAGAAGAGACAAAAAGATTGGGTGATGATTTGAAATCAGTCTTGGACTCCAAGGGAAGTGAAATGGAGAATCTAAGAAATGAATACAAGCTGTTTAAGAATGCTACAATTGTTGAGCAAAACTGATTGATCAGTTGCCTTGAAGATTCTGAGAAATATATCTCAGACTTAAAAAATCAACAAAAAGACACCAAGGAATGTAGGTGCAAAGACCTAAAGGTTGAACTAGAGACAAAGGATAAAGAGCATCAGCAGATAATAGGTGAAATGGAATTCCTTAGGAAAGAACTTGAGAAATGTCAAGATGAGCTCAAGCCGATGATGAAGAATGGTGATGCATTGAGAAAAAATGCAAATCTGAAAGGAAAAGGAAAGATGAGGGATGACACTATTACCGACAGCATGAATAGGAGAAGACCTTTTACCGGTAGAAGACAAAGAAATGATGCTACCACCAAATCATGACAAGCATGACAGAAGAAGAGAACAGATGAAAGATCTGCAGAGAATGGACAAACCTGGATTCATCCCCGGAGAAGGAAAAATGCAGATGCCAAGCTAGTAAGAACACCTCATGTTTGGCAAAATAAATTTGTAAGTAATAAGCCTCCTATCTCCGGTTATTGTTTTGGATGCAAAGGTTATGGCCATAGGGTAAAAGAATGTAAAAAAATAGGTCTAGGAATAGACAAAGTGTTCTTCCTAGGTATAATAAATCAGATGGCTATAGATTTTATGCAAATGAGCATAATGCATTTAAGGGAAGAAGCATGCATACCCCCTCTTTCAGTATTGCTAATGTTGTATGTTTTAACGACAATAGACATAGACATAGAAGTTATGATTGCAAGAGGAAGAACTTGCAGTCCTACAATAACCGGTGGAATATTCATGCTCAACATGAAAGCAATTACAGAGGATATGAGCAACAAAGACTTGCATGGAACAACATGAGTGGTGTTCCTACTCAAGCAGGGTATCCAAGGAGATCAACAAATCACTAGAATGACATGTTAAGAAGAAGAAGAGTGAACTGGTACAATAGAAGGTTCCCATGTCATGACGTTAGCATGGATGCTATGTGCTTCTCCAACACTACCTCCTATCTTGGTACTGAATCTAGAAGTATAAGTGTCGATCAAAAGGAGAAGATGAAACCTACTCCCTGAGATGAAAAGGGGAAGAAGAGTGAGACCAAAAAGGCATGGAGGAAGAAGTAGGAAAAGAGGACCATGGACTAGCATTGTGCATTTTTTGCACAAGTGATATCTCCTCTAGTTTAAAGGAGATGCAAGACTTAGGGGGAGTTACACATTGATCAGATCATTCACCCCTTAGTTGAAAGTAGTTAAGGTGATGAACAAGCTACTACTGGTAAGAGGAAGAAAATAAGATGGCAGTGTGTGTGTGTAGTTACCGCCTTGACTACACATAGAAGATGGTCTACTACTACAGATGAAATAAATGGTAGAAGAGGAAACTAGAACTAGGAAACAAAAGTGTCATCGGAAAGGACCTAAATGACATATGGTTGCCTAGTAGCTGATTCTATGTGCCTACATCTTTCTGAGTAAACTGCTTGGATAGTTGGCATTGTGGTCATGATGGTAGAGGTTACAGGTACTAAGGTGAGTACCATTTTGAAATCTGGTAGATGAGAAATGAAGACAAGAAATCTGTGGTTCAGGGGGACTTCAGAGCTATATTCTTAGATTGATATCAGATATACTGTACACATAAGAAGATCAAGTAGATGCTCAAAGAAGGAAGGAGACCACTTTATGCTATTAAGGGTGGTTAGCTACCTGAGTTTTTTTATCTCAAATGTTGGTTGTTGAGATGATGTTGTGCATAATCTTCAAAGGGGGAGATGCACCCAGTTAAAAGGGGGGAGAAAGATTTCTGTCAATGCTCAGTAGATGCAAGGAGAAACGTTATCCTAATAGTTTCCTTTGCCATTGTTGTCAAAGGGGGATAAATTTATTGTAGTATACTGGATACTACATGTGTTGACATCAATGCCAAAGGGGGAGATTGTTGGCATTTTTTTGTCATTGATATCAACTAGTATGGGATGACCACCGATAGTAGAGATGCTGCACAAACAAGGAAGTCACATGAAAAGAATTGCAGGATGCAGAAGACAAGGTGTTACTCCACCAAGTAAGTGGAGCTTATCTCTTATCATGCATTAAGTGCATTATAGTATAGTGAGATAAGAGTGAAGAGGTAAAGGCAAGTACTTGAAGGATCACATAGGATATACCAGTAAATTGAGGGAATGCCTTAAGTGCATGAGATCAGGGTTATGTACTAGACCGATAGAGAAGGCATGTTGAGATGCTAGTATAGGGGAAGTGTTAAGTGTTTGTCACCTTGAAAAACAGGTAGAGGAATGAATAGAATTGATCAGGAAGAAAGGAAAGGCTAAGAAGATGCAGTCAGAAGTAGATTGACCTGATTGAAGATGGAGTCTTGTGAAGGCTGATGACATGGTGTCATCAAGAGTGGTAACCAGTATGAAAGCCCACTCGTAATATGGACAAGGTGCAGGTGCTGAAGATGCCTACCTGATGAGAATGTGCATGTGTTGGATTGACATGTCTAAAGACAGGTTTGAGGGTTACACCGACAGATTAGGAAAGGTCACAACAAGAAGGACAACTGGTAAGATGTCATATGCTAGTAGGGTTTGCTTACCAGTAGATGAAACTAGTTATTTGGGTGTTCAGTGTCTAGGCATGAATCGACAGAACAGTGTGATGAGGTGGGTACTAATAGTGATGCCACGTAAGGATGAAATAGCAAACATGCATGAAGTGGCAGATGAAACATGCACAGGTTAGTGAAGTAAGGTTAGTGAGGTAGTTGTGATTGGTCCAACATTAATGGTGACTGTAAAGCTCGAGGTAGAGTTGCAGAGTTGTGTGCCTTGAGACATAGGATAGATTGATTGTACGGATCAAAGTAGGTGAAGGAGATAGCTAGGCCATTAATGGTGATTGACTGAACAAAGCCGAAAGTTTAATTGCGGGCTGCAGAAGAAGGAAGGCGTGTTCTGGAAGACATGTAAATGGCGGATATGTATAGATAGACATATCTGATTTGTGATCCGATCAGATTTGATTGGATTCGATGTGCCTCGTGATCAGTGGAGAAAACCCTAAGGCGCCAAGTTTGAATTAGTTTTTGGTGGGAAGTCTAGGTTATAAATGCGTGAGCCTAAGAGATAGATGGGGCTGCTGAATAATAGAATGTTGTGTGATTGCGAAGAAAAAGACTTTTGCAAGTAAGAGAAAATCAGCCAAGTGCTCAATGAGAATCTGAGAGGAGAGTGAGAGAGAACTGGGTTGAAGCATTCAACCAGTTGGAGAGAAGAACTGGTAGTGTTCATACTGGCAGAGCAGAAGTGAAGGAGGTTGCAGAGAAAATATATAGACTGTTGGAATTCTACACTCTAGTGAGAAATGATTGTGTTGTCATTGATGGCAACCTACCGGCAAACCAGTGACAACTTTCAAGTAAACCACTGGTAGGCACCGACACCGACAGACACCTCACCGACAGCGGCAATATTATTCACCGGCATCCCAACCAACAAGATTTTTATTAATGTATTTAATTGTAATATCTTTTGTAAGCCAACATGGTATATTGTAATAGACTCATATAAGTATGAGATCTTGTAAATTATTTTGTAATTGATGGAAGATAGGAAATAAAGATGGATAATGCAGAAGCGATGGGCAAATATTAAGGCAGATTTTGTATAAGGTTTTTTGGTTATTGTATGAGCTTAAACAGGTACTGAAGCTGGCATAGCCGATGCTGTTTTGTAGTAGTACATTATATTGGATTTTCATAATCTATTTTGTAAGTCAATAAGACTTCCTTTTGTATTTGAGCAGTGAGCTCTAGGCAGTTGGGCTTCCTGCATGTGCAGGTCCATCATTGTAAGTAATATCCATTCATTGGCTAGTGAGTGATTATTGTGGGTCACAAATCCCACTGAGGTTTTTCCCACACCGAGTTTCCTCATTAAGCATCTTGTGTTATGGTGTGCTTTCTATGTTGTCTTTACTGTTCATATTTACTGCATTAATTCTTGTTTACCAGTACATTGTTTTGAAATACAAAATACTTAATAATATCAGAAATTCTGTTAACTGGTTAGATACTGATTCACCCCACCCCCCCCTCTCAGTATCTTTGGGACTATCATTAATCCTAACAATTGGTATCAGAACTTGGTCCTCTATTTTCAAAAGCCTAACAACTTGAGGAAGTTCCTCACACCGGTACAGATGGAAAAATTGCGAAAGTAATTGGAAGAATCTCTTACCGACTATGATGTAGAAAAGTTGAAGAATATGAAACTTGAATATGATCTAAGGACTGCACAAGAATTCATTCAAGGACTATAGGAAAATATCACTATTGCTAGAAACAAAAGAAGAGAACTTCATGAGAAGATGTAAAGTGATGATGATGAAAAGGAAACTCTTAATGATCTTATGAACAAGTTAAGATTGGAGAACTGTACTATGAGGAATGAGATGCAAGACATGACTATGAGGTTTTGAAAAGACATTAAAGACATGAAAAAGAATGAAGATGACTTGACTAGGAGACTCAATGATGCTGGAAATGAAAATTTAAGACTTAGTCATGAAAATGATATGTTGAAGACGTATCTAATTCACATGGAACATGATAAAACTGAACTTATGAGACAGAAAGGAATTTTGGAAAATGAGTTGGCTACTGCAAATCAGCACAAAGAGAAATTCAAGTAAAGTTCAAAAGAACTTGATGATATGCTAAAAAGTCAGAAACCTAATGGAGATACTAATGGACTTGGATTTGAAGTTGGTGAAAGCTCCGGCAATGCAAACAATCATGATCACAGTAATCTGGTAAGACAACCTAATGCTTACAAATTTAATGGGATCTGCTTTAACTATAACAAGTATGGTCATAGAGAAAATCAGTGTAGATATAGAAATAATCAAAATATTAATGCACCCACCGATCAATGTTCCAAATTCAATAAAATTGGTTATAATTCACAAAATTGTAGAATGAATGTAAGATGTTATGTTTGTGGAAGATTTGGGCACTTATCTAATCAATGCAGAATATAAACCGGCATAAGATATGGAAAGGCTATTCAAAAGAATAACGTGACTTGTTATGCTTGTAACAAGATTGGACATATTGCAAAATTTTGTAGAAGTAAGGCATCACCGACAAATAACAAAGAACCCAGTTTGAAAGGCAAAGAGAAGGTAGATGAGGTAAAGCAAGAATTTTCAAAACAATGGATTAGAAAGAGAGATCAAAATGTTGATGAGACTAATTGATGTAGACACAAATGGACCCAACTCAAACTTAACAATACAAGACCCTTTGAGACTTTACAAACTGCCTCAATGTATTGACAAAGAAAAATCATTGCAAAACTACCACCTTGCTGCCATATTGATAGACCCTTACACAGTCACCCATAACTTTTTCAAATAAACAAATTTAATCAATCACTCCAATGAAAGTCTTCGTAACTTGGTTATACAAAACATATCCAAAACTCAGCAAAATCCAATGGTGGAAATGTGAGATATGGCTCCCGTATTAGGGCTGTATTTTCTGCAATAGTCTGCCCCTAAAATTTTAGACCTTTACTCCCACAATGCACATGCCATCTTGTGCATGGCCTCCTAAAACCAAATATTATGAAAATATACAATATAATACACCATCATACCCATTTTTTGGGTTATATCAATCTAGAAATAGAATATACAACATTTTCATGCTCACTATTAACCCTATGGCAGAGATATGACTGTTTTCACAAGAAATTAGATATCTTCACCAAAACAAAACCAAATCACTTCAAACAAAAGCCAAAATAAACTTATTTAATTATAGAAACATCTAAAACCATTAAGGAATTAAAAATAATTCATAAAATCACTCAAAACAATGGAAAATCAAACTGTTCTATGTGGAAACCTGGAAAATACACATGAAAATCAGATTTTTATTGCTTCAAAACTCCAAACCCAATCAAAACACCTTTACCAACCACCAAAAATGATTAAATTTCATCCATTTATAACCCTCAAGGCCTTATAGGTCGAAATCCAACCTAAAACCAACTTATAACTAGCTTATGACAACTTTTTGCATTCTTGACAACTTTTTGACAACAAAAAGTTGCTCCAAAGTTGTCAAGTTTGACAACTATGTATGTTAACTTGCCAAAACTATATATAAAACTTATAAAAAATTAAAATGGTTATTATATGACCTTATAAACATATTTTATCCATCTAAACACACTTCTACCCCAAAAACCCAATTTTAGCCTTTTCTAGGCCTAATTGCTCAAAATGGCAATTTTACACTTTTTGACCATTACATTGCATTTCACTACATTTTATGGCTCACATGGCCATGTTACATCATTTAAAGACCTTATAGGTCTTGTTTGTCTTCATTTTTCATCAAATCCTCCATAGGGCCTATCAGTGACCCTGCTCCACCTTGTCTTCTTGGGTGCTCCTGCACCATACTTCTGAGGATAAAAAGAATGCAAGGTCCCCTTGCATGGCTGCCTCCTCTTCTTGGTTTTCCAATTCATTGGAACTTGCATTGTATTCCCTGCAAAAAATTTTACATGCTTTGGCAACTCATGGTACCTCCTCTCAAAAAAATGGTACTCAAGGTAAGCACCTCCAACATGATCATCCTTGTAAACACTCAACAAACCTGCATAGAAAACATTAGGATAAACAAAAACATCATTTTCATTGATTACAATATCATCTTGTTCCAGAAAACCCATTGAAATATCTTCATATTTAAAATGCCATTCTCCTTGGCATGTCACCATAACCTCACCCATCATCAAGGCTTCATCATGAGCCTTCTTCTTTGTTGCAACTAGCCTCTTCACAGGCCAAACTACCTTCTTGTGCACCCTCAAGTGCCAACTCTTTGTTGTACCCTCTAGGTTTTCCAATTTCAACTTCATTTGTGCTTCCCTAAGTTCATCTTCCTTTCTCTTTTTCTCCAGTTCCTCTTTAAGATCCCTCAATCTTGCTTCATTTGCTTCTAAAGCCCTTCTTAAACTTATCAACTCATCTCATTTCTTTTCTAAACTTATCAACTCATCTCGTTTCTTTTCTTCTTCTTCTCTCTTCATTCTTTCTACTTCTTGTTTCCTCAACTCTTCTTCCTCTCTTTTCTTCTTTCCACCAAACATTAGTTCTTTCCACTTCTTGTAAGCACCTACTATCTCTTTCTCAGATTTTGTTAACTCCATCTTCACCCCTATATCCTAGACCTTTTGCTGGCTCTGATACCACTTTGATGCAGACACAAATGGACCCAACTCAAACTTAACAATACAAGACCCTTTGAGACTTTACAAACTGCCTCAATGTATTGACAAAGAAAAATCATTGCAAAACTACCACCTTGCTGCCATATTGATAGACCCTTACACAGTCACCCATACCTTTTGCAAATGAACAAATTTACTCAATCTATCTATTGAAAGTCTTCATAAATTTTTCATACAAAACATATCCAAAACTTAGAAAAATCAAACGGTGGAAATGTGAGATATGGCTCCCGTATTAGGACTGTATTTTCTGCAATAGTCTGCCCCTAAAATTTCAGACCTTTACTCCCACAATGCACATGCCATCTTGTGCATGGCCTCCTAAAACCAAATCTTATGAAAATATACAATATAATACACCATCATACCCATTTTTGGGGTTAGATCAATCTAGAAATAGAATATACAACATTTTCATGCTCACTATTAACCCTATGGCAGAGATATGACTGTTTTCACAAGAAATTATATATCTTCACCAAAACAAAACCAAATCACTTCAAACCAAAGCCAAAATAAACTTATTTAATTATAGAAACATCTCCAACCATTAAGGAATGAAAACTAATTCATAAAATCACTCAAAACAATGGAAAATCAAACTGTTCTATGTGGAAACCTGGAAAATACACATGAAAATCAGATTTTTATTGCTTCAAAACTCCAAACCCAATCAAAAAACCTTTACCAACCATCACAAATGATTAAATTTCATCCATTTATAAACCTAAAGGCATTATAGGTCAAAATACAACCTAAAACCATCTTATAACTAACTTATGACAACTTTTTGCATTCTTGACAACTTTTTGACAACAAAAAGTTGCTCCAAAGTTGTCAAGTTTGACAACTATGTATGTCAACTTGCCAAAAATATATATAAAAATTCTTAAACATTAAAATGGTCATTATATGACCTTATAAACATATTTTATCCACCTAAACACACTTCTACCCCAAAAACCCAATTTTAGCCTTTTCTAGGCCTAATTTGCTCAAAATGGCAATTTTACACTTTTTGACCATTACATTGCATTTCACTACATTTTATGGCTCACATGGCCATATTACAACATTTAAAGACCTTATAGGTCTTGTTTGTCTTCATTTTTCATCAAATCCTCCATAGGGCTTATCAGTGACCCTGCTCCACCTTGTCTTCCTGGGTGCTCCTGCACCACTACTCCTTCACCGGTAGAACAGAGTATTACTCCACCGGCAAGAGATTCTTCATCCAACTAAAAAGAAACATTTTGGGGGTATGGAAACAAGTTGAATATCTTGCAAGTTTACCCTCGGTTGATGGTGAGAAGATGAACTTCTTCTTTACCAGAAGATGTGTTAAGTTTTACTTAGCCAACATGCATTTATTGTGGTTTTTGGAGGAAAAGACATTATAAATCAGTGATTTTCCCTCTTTTTCATTTATCGAGCATTCAACCTTTATGAGAGAATGAAAATTTGAGCAAAGGCATCCTTAGTGAGAAGTGAACAAAATTCTTTCAAGCATCTAAACCTATCAGGCAGATAAAGGTATTTATCAATGGCTTCCTCCTCTACTGTAGAATTTATTGCAAACACTATTGTTGTGGAAGTAGTTAAATGCCCTAGGCCCATTTTCAAGATTATTCCCGAGGTAGCGAAACAAGATGATACTCTATGTGCTTTTTCAAAAATCCCTAAAGGTGTTGCATATGCAGAAGACCCTAGAATGTATATTCATTGCCACATTGAGGAATTAGGTTCAAATGAAATAATGAAAATGTATAAAAATGTTATTTGTGATGAAAGTGGAATTGTGAAACCCAAACATAAGGTTATTGAAACCCTAGGTTTTGTGGAAATCCTTGACATCTTAGAATTTCCTAAGGAAGTAGTAAGGATTGTGCTTAGCAGAGTTCATGGTGAATTTTTTTGGCTAGATTCCATTCACAAAATCACTAAGGAAGTAGTTCGGGAAGTGACTGGCTTACCCTCCACCGGTAGCAGGCCAGATAAAACTAAGAAGGTTCCTAACAACATAGTGATGAATTTAACCGGAGCAACCTCTGATAGCAAATCCCTGAGAGTGAATGATGTAAAAGACATAAATGTCAGATTCATAAGCATGATCTTAGGATATAAAACCACACATGCAAATCGAATCAACTCTATTTCCAATCTTTGTATTAAGAGTGCATATGATATGGTAAAAAATGATGCAAAGATAGATATATGTGAGTGGTTAAAATATGAGTTGTATGATAATCTAAAGAAGATAAAAGGAGACAAGAAAGGTACTTTCTATTTTGGAAATCTTCTTGTATGTCTGATGCTATATCTTACAAAAGAGGTTCCTGGTATTGGCAAGAAAGACTTTGGTTATGATATACCGGTAGGCAAACAATTGTTAGATATATTCCATGGTATGGGTAGAGATAAGGATAACAATATCACTGAGTATTTCAAAGCATTCAAAGCTAAAATGAAAACAAGATAAAGACTACCACAAGGAATTGTAGATAAATATGAGAAGGAAATATGTTTTGTAATTAAGAAGGATGAAATCTGGATGGAGGCAGTTCTTGCTAGAACTGTATGGGTGACAGAAAAGCTGATATAAACATAATTGAAACTTATGCCAAAGCCCTACTTGAAGCCCCTAGAGAAACGGAAGAAAAGTTTTTTGGTAATGCTGAGACAATAGAGAGTGGTGTACAGACTTTGAAATAAATGAAGAGAAGAGAAAAGTTCATAAGAAGTGCAACCAAACAAGTTAAGGAAATAAAAGAAAACATTTTTAACTTGACTGGTATCAAGGAAAGTGACTTAGAAGGAGTACAACCGGAGGCACATATCTCACTGGTTGGTACATCATCTGAAGGTGACATCCCTACGAAATTTAAAGGAGTAGTTAGGAAGATAAAACCCTCACCGGTACCCTCTCCTACACCAGGGAAAACAAGGCAGAAGCAACAGGCTATGAGGCCACCAACTAAGAAGCTGACACCTAAAAAGAAAAAGAAAAAACTCATTATACAACCACTAAACAACTTGTTGAATGAGATAACAGATGATGGTAATTTATCTAATGTGAGTAAACTGTATGATTCATTCACTAATGAGGAGAAAGAAAGTATAGAGAATAGCATCATCCTAAATCTTGACAACTATAAGAAAGTTTTGATAGAAGTTGTAGATGATTTGCCTAGTGATTTATACAGGCGGTTAGATGCTAAGAGGTTAGCAATTATGGAACTTGACAAGAAAATTAAAATTGAGAAGCTACTTGCTGTACATCTTGTAATATTTGTTGAAGAAATAGATGAGCTAATCAGTGAAGCAAAAAGAACAGTCTTTGCAAGTGGACGCCGACATGTAAGCCTAATGGCCGACAGAGTTAATGAAATTACAAAGAGATAGCCGACAGATGGGATGTTTTTTTTGTTGAGAAAGAAAAATAGAAAGAGTTGAACCGACCTAAGAAAACCTTCAAGGTATATCAAAAGGACCGAGACAAAGGAAAAGGAAAGGTAGGTGGACTACCCAACATAAAAGTGATTGATAACTTACCACCACCTTCTAATACTCCACTGGTATAGACTGATAGCATCCTTGATACTAAGAATGTGGAAACACCACATGTAGACACAAACCCTGAGTTTGAAATTTTGTACACAATGAATATTGACACTCAGGAGGTTAATATTGTAGTTGATAAAGAAAACACTATGGAAAAGAAAAATGATGTTGCTACTAAGCAACCGGCTGAAAACATTGAGATTGGGATTGAGACTCAAATCGAGAAGGCAGAGCAAACTAAACATTCAGTTGATCCCTTGGTTAGTGGCATGGTTACTGATGCAAGTAAAGAGAAACCAATTGAGACATTGGTAGTGGACAATATAGTAAAATAGACAGAGAAACCGACAAATAACACTGTGAAACAAGCAGAGACACAAGCACAGAAACAGGTTTTTTCACAGGTACACATTGATCCAGTGCCACCAGTAACAATTGAAAAGTCAAAATCTTTGCTAGTGGAAATGGAAACACAAACTGATCCACCAGAGGCTGAGACAAGCAAAGTGGTTACTCCCACCGGCAGCACAAAGATTGTGAAGGTAGTTGGACAGTCATCTGGTACTTCAATGACAGAACTTAGACCCACCAATGTAACTGAAGTAGTATTGGATTCAATAAAGAGAATTACAGATTGTAATGCATTGGCTTATAAGGCAATAGATGATACAATTCCTATTCTCAAGATGATTGCACCCAAATGCAATTTAGATCAGGTAAAGGATCCTTAGGATAGTTAGACACATTGTCTAAATACATTTCAGGAAATGTCCTAACAGTTGAGAAAATAAATGAAGAAACATTTCAAGAGAAAATGGAAAAAGAAAAAGGAAAATTCTTTGAGGAAACAATAAAGAAGTGCACGGAACACATTAATACTCTATTATCGGCACTGAATGAAATAATTTTGGAGTTCAAAGAACTGTACAGAGACACTTGTAAGACAAATCTTTTGACAATGGATATTGATAAGGAAATCAGCAAAGTTAAAAAGAAAATTAATAATATAGCTGATAATATCACTGGTTCATCTAAACCAATATCAGTTATTGAGCAAGAAATTGCTGGATTTGAAGAAAAACTGGAGAAGTTAGAGAAAGAGAAGGAAAGAATAAAAAGAAAAGCCAAAGAGCTAAAATGTACACTTAGTCCAAAGTTAGATAACCTTATCTCTCTATGGAAAGAGATCTCTGAGGTACAAATTCAAGGATAGAAGACACTAGAGGAAAAAATGCATTATCTCACCGATACTATCCAGAGAACAGAGGCAACTTTAAAGGACAGTAACAGGTTTACTCAAAGCCTGAATTTGGTTTTAGCAGACTTATTCCAGATTGTAACCAACCGGTTACAAGGTTTGAGTTGAAGACTGCACTCATTTGGCGATTTTTGACAACCTTTGTCATTGATGTCAAAGGGGGAGTAGTAGGACAAAGAAAAATGACCTTCAGAAGAGATCATCTACTCAGGGGGAGCACACATTTTGGTAAAATTTTTGGACTTCATTTTTGGTTACAAATTTTTGGATTTTTCTCATGAGTGTTGCCATCAATGCCAAAGGGGGAGATTGTTGGCATTCTACACTCTAGTGAGAAATGATAGTGTTGTCATTGATGGCAACCTACCGACAAACCAGTGACAACTTTTAGGTAAACCACCGCCAGGCACCAGCTTCGACAGACACCTCACCGGCAGTGACAATAATGTTCATCGACATCCTAGCCGATGGGATTTTTATTATTGTATTTAATTGTAATATCTTTTGTAAGCCGACATGGTATATTGTAATAGACTCATATAATTATGAGATCTTGTAAATCATTTTGTAATCGATGGAAGATAGGAAATAAAGATGGATAATGCAGAAGTGATGAGCTAATATTAAGGCAAATTTTGTATAAGGGTTTTTGGTTATTGTATGAGCTTAAACCGGTACTGAACTTGGCATAGCAGATGCTATTTTGTAGCAATAAATTATATTGGATTTTCATAATCCATTTTGTAAGTTAGTGAGACTTCCTTTTGTATTTGAGCAGTGAGCTCTAGGCAGTTGGCCTTCCTGCATGTATAGGCCCATCATTGTAAGTAATATCCATTCATTGGCCAGTGAGTGAATATTGTGGGTCACAAATCCCACCAAGGTTTTTCCCACATCGGGTTTCCTCATTAAACATCTTGTCCTATGGTGTTCTTTCTATGTTGTCTTTACTGTTCATATTTACTGCATTAATTCTTGTTTACCGGTACATTGTTTTGAAATGCAAAATACATAATAATATCAGAAATTTTGTTAACCGGTTATATACTGATTCACCCCCCCTCTTAGTCACTTTGGGACTATCATTAATCCTAACATAGACAAATGACAAAGAGGAGAATCAGTGAAGAGAAGAGGAATTAGGAGGAGATTCAGTGAGAGGAGTACATAAGAGAGATAAACTAGTAGGGCTTACCAGCCAAGAAGTAGTAGGTGGAGAGCAACAGATAAGTGAGTCGATGAAGTAGAGAAGGTATCTCACTGTCAGAGTAAGAAATATATAATGGTTGCAAGATTCACCTGTAACAAGATAACTACTTATGTATTTGATGTTTACATTGTAAACACTAAATTGTAGCTTAGTGCAGGGGTTGTAGCTCCTTGGGTTGGTGCCCTAAAGTCAAAGGTTGTTGCTCCTTGGGTTGGTGCTCCTTGGGTTGGTTCCCTAAACTTTGTAACTATTTTGATTGTGAGGCTGGATTGGAGCAGTAGACTCCAGTAGCATTGCTCACAGAGGTTTTTCCCATCTTGGGTTTTCCTCATACATCCTAGTGTTATATGTTGTTCCCTTGTGTGTGTGTGTATTTAAGTTAGTCTCCTTACTAACCAGTAAGTCTGCATTGTGTTCAATCCATAAATCGGTAAGCTCACAAAGGATAGCTAAAGGGGAATAGTTTGAGTACCACTGATTCACCCCCTCCCCCTCTCAGTGGTGCGTTGTGTTTAACAATTCCTCTGTGTGTTCCAATGTTGTAGTCAAATTAAATGAGTTGGGTTGAGAAGTGTGTTGCAAATGAACTATTACAGTTTAAAGGGTTTTGAGATAAGTATTGTAGTTTACTCAACAAAAGTTTCAGGGGTTTGCATGATGTTTTGATTGAGTTGTGTGATCCGGTATTGAGGTTGGTTTTTTCGTTGGTTGTGTTGACCAGTATTCTAATTTTTGCTCCATATTACTCTGGAATTGCAATATCTTGGTTTGCGGATTTAGAAGAGTGTTTGGGATGTTCATATGTGTCCTCAATTATGATTTTTCATAATTTGGAGGTCCGCAAGTGAATTTTTCAGTTAGTATAGTTGGTGTTCTTGAGGTTCAGTATAATTGTGATGAATATTCTAGTAACTAGTGATGTTGCAGTTGTTGTTGTGGTAATTCACATTGCTTGTGGATGTTTCTACATCATGTTCTATCCATGTTATTGGTCTACATTGATTGTTGTAAGCATTATTGATCATTTTCTTGATCCGATGGTGTTCTTCATGTTATGCGACATTCATGTTGATTGTAGCGTGTTGCAGATGTTTGTGGCATAATTCTTGGAGGTGTTTCATGTTCAAGGAGTTGATTTGGGTCTAGACTATGTCTTAGCCGACATTATTTTGGTCTGCACATATTGATGTAGCATCTTCTTGTAATTTGTGATGTGTGTTGAGCCGACCTTGAAATATATGTTGATGATATGCATAAATTGATGTAATATCTTGTGGCAGATGTA
Organism: Cryptomeria japonica; assembly: GCF_030272615.1. NCBI lineage: Eukaryota > Viridiplantae > Streptophyta > Pinopsida > Cupressales > Cupressaceae > Cryptomeria > Cryptomeria japonica. The sequence continues at coordinate 272,151,131 of NC_081408.1, forward strand.
TCTATGATATCAGTAAGTGTGTGTAATGAGCGAATAATACTTTAATCTTTTGGTAGTAGAGAAGAAGTGTAAAGAAGTGTGGTAGAGAAGTATATGTTCTATACTAGAACTATGATTAGGCATGAGGAGATGGTACTCTATCAGTTCATGATCCTCTAGATGTAATCTAAATCTTTTTGTAAGATAGCGAGTCTTTCTTAGGGTTGTAGCCCTTGTTGTTATTGTGTTTGAGCAGTGTTCTCTAGGCATTGTGCCTAAATGCATGTGAATTCCTCATTGTAATATTTCATTTACTCCTAACAAGTTATTATCTTAATGTGGGTAGGTTCCTACCGTAGTTTTTCCCTTAACCGGGTTTTCCAAGTCAAAATATTGGTGTTATGCATGTTATTGATGTGGTGTTGATTTGTGCTTTCATTCCTAATTTTCAAATCTAAATTTGTAGTTAAGTTAAGTTTTTGTGCAAAATGATTCACCCCCCTCTCAGTTTGTTTCTTTGTTGCTAATAATTGGTATCAAACCTAGATACTCCTAAAGAAGCTTGATTGCTTGAGGTGATCTGGGATGGCAGCCTTTTCTTTCAGGAAGGATAGTACAAGATTTGATGAAACAAATTAAACTCTTTGGAAGAATTGGATGGAATGTCATTTGAGATGCATCCGTAAAGATTATTGGAAGATTACTAAGAATGTGTATCATGCTCCTCTGAATGGTCTTACCACTCTGGATGAGATTAAGGAAGTTGAATTCAATATTAGAGTGAAGGAAGCATTGTTGAGTGCCTTGTCTGATTCTGAGATGACTAATGTGATGGATTTGTAGACTGCTCATGAGATATGGAAGAAGCTAGAGACTTTGTATGAAGGTGTTAGTCATGTGAAAGTTGCTAAGTTGCAGAGCTTGAAGGGGAAGTATGAGATGCTGAAGATAGGAGAAGATGACAACGTTACCTACTTTATGCAAAAAGTGAATGAGATTATGTTGAATATCATATGTGTTGGTGGAGTATTGGAAGAATCTGAGAGTGTAGCTAAGTGTTGAGATCCTTGCCTCCTGCTTACAAGAACAAAGTTGTTTCTATTGAGGATAATCAAATGGTGACTAATGTGAATAGAGACATGTTGATTGGGAAGCTTTCCGCATTTGAGTTGAGTGAATTTGGTGAAACTCTTCCTAATTCAGAATCAGGAATCAAAGCTACTCTTTTCAAAAAGCAGAAGTATGATTCAGGAGAAAGTTCTACAAGGGTGTTCAAATATTAGAAGGAGATGAGAGAGCTTGAAAAAGAAGAAAGAGAGCTTGAAGCCCTAATTGCCAGAAGATTTCCTATAGGTGCCGATAAGTATGAAGGAAAGTTACCTCTTAAATATTTTTCATGCAATAAGATAGTACACTTTTCTTCTAGGTGTTTGGAAATTTTTTCTAAGAAGTCATTTAAGCCATACAAGCCTTAGTATCAGAAGAAGTGTTATTATGCTACTAATGAAGGTGTGACAAATGATGAGTTTGAGAAAGGGAATTCAAGGGATGAATGGGTGTTTATTTCTATTAAGGAAGATGATCCAGTGCCTATTAATTCTACTAGCTGCATTATTGAGGAGAAAGCTTTGGCTACTAAATTTGAAGAGAACGATGAAGGGTTATTGATAGTGGTTGCTCACATCATATGATAGGTGATAAGAGTAAGTTTGTGAGTATGGAAAAGTATGATGGTGGTGTAGCAAGATTTGGTGATGACAAAGATGGTTTAATCCATGGTAGAGTTTCTATTTCTCTTGATGGTAAGCATAACACTAATAATGCTTTGTATGTTGAAGGTCTAAAGTATAATTTTTTGAGTGTTGGGCAGATGGTTGACAAGGGATATGATCAATAATTCAAGAATGGCAAATGTAAGATCTTGAGTAACTCTAAAATTGAGATTGCATCTGGTACAAAGACTAAAGGTAATATATTTCACTTGAATGTTGGTGGTACAAGTTGTTTGATTGCTCATATTGATGAAATTTGGTTGTGGCATAGAAATATATGTTATGCAAATTTTGATGGGATGGTTTAGATCAGTTCTACTCAAGCAGTGAGAGATCTACCTAAGTTAGTAAAGCCTACTAATTCGCTATGTAAGGAATGTTAGTTATGGAAGTAGACAAGAGTTACTTTCAAAACCAAACAATATACTTCTAATGGAATATTGGATCTTGTGCATACTTATCTGTGTGGTCCTTCTAGCTTGCAGGGTCATAGGTATTTCATGTTGTTGATTGAAGACTACTCAAGGATGATGTGGGTTACTTTATTAAGGGAGAAGTTGGAAGCCTTGGAGAAGTTCAATATTTTCAAAGATATGGTTGAGATAGAGACTGGATTGAAGCTAAAGTGTATGAGATTTGATAGAGGTGGTGAATTCACTTCCAGTGAGTTCAATTCTTTTTGTGAAGAGCATGTGGTGAAGAGACAGTTATCTATTGTGCGGACCGCTCAGTAGAATGGTGTTGTGGAAAGGAAGAACAAGACAATTCAGGAAGCTGCTAGAACTATGATGATTGAAGGAAATGTTTTGCATATCTAATGGGCATAAGTTGTGAGTACTATTGTATATACCCTTAAGGGTGCATATCAAAGGTGATACCGGTAAGACTCCTTATGAGTTATGGTTTGGTCAAGTTCCTATAGTTAGATATTTCAGAATTTTTGGAAGTAAATGATATATCGGAAGAGATGAAGATTTAGGGATTTTTTATACTAGACATGATGAAGGAGTCTGTCTTGGTTATTCTACTAAGAGAAAGGCCTACTGGTGTTATAATAAGAAGTTGAGGAAGATAGTTGAAAGTGCTAATGTGAAAGTTGATGAACAAAATGTGTATTAGCCCAGATGCTCTAGATATGATTCAGATGATCAAGATGTTAGTAAAGATAAAGGAAATCTTGTCCAAACCCAAAATCAAATTCAGAGTGTTCTGGAAAAGCTTGAGAATGAAGGAGAAGGTGTAAGTTCTAGTACATAAGAAATAGTTCAAGAGTTTAAAAATCCAGAAAATCCTAAGACTCCTAGGTATGTGAGATTGAATTATTTAGAGAATCAAATTATAGGTGATAAGAATAAAGGTGTGATGACTAGGAGAAAAATTACAAAAGAATATTGCTTGATTTCTAAGATTGAACCTAAAGATGTTAATGAATCTTGTAAAGATGAAAATTGGGTTAAAGCAATGGAAGAAGAATTGAATCATATTGAGAAGAATAATAAATGGATTCTTGTTCCTAGACCTAAGGATAAAAATGTAATTGGAACTAAATGGGTCTTTTGAAATAAATTGAATGAGCAAGGTGAAGTTGTTAGGAATAAAGAAAGACTTGTTTGTAAGGGTTATTCTTAGATGGAAGGTATTGATTTTGAGGAGACTTTTGCTCTTGTAGCTAGAATTGAAGTTGTTAGATTATTTCTTTCTTCTCCTGCTTACAAAGATTTCAAAATTTATCAAATGGATGTCAAGTCAACCTTTCTTAATGTTGAGTTGGAAGAAGAAGTCTACATTGAGCAACCAGATGGTTTTCATTTGACAGATCAAAATGATATGGTTTGTAGATTGAAGAAACCACTGTATGGACTAAAATAAGCCCCTAGAGCTTGGTATGCTAGATTGGATAAGTATTTGATGAAGCTTGAATTCAATAAAGATACTGTTGATAGTAACTTGTATTTCAAGATTGATCATGATAACATTTTGATTGTTGAGGTATTAGTTGATCATATTACTTTTGGTGGAAATGATGGTTTGTACAAGAAGTTTGTTGATGATATGCAGAATGAGTTTGAGATGTCTATGATTGGTGAGATGAAATTCTCTTTATTATGAATGTTGTATGTCCTGTTGCTAGATTTCAAGTTGATCATAAGGAATCTCATGTTGTTGCTGTGAAAAGAATGTTTTAGATATTTAAAAGGGATTAATGATTATGGTTTGCTTTATCCTAAAGATGATGACTTTACTTTGAGTTCTTTTATAGATGCTGATTGGGTAGGTGATGTTGATGATAGAAAGAGTACAAGTGGTGGTGCATTTTTCTTGCGAAAAAGATTGGTTTCATGGATGAGTAAGAAGAAGAATGATATTTATTTATCTACTGCAGAGGCTAAGTACATTGTTGCTGCTAGCAATTGTACACAGGTGATATGGATGAAGTAGATGTTGAAGGATATCAGAGTTATTTATGATGTTCCTACTACTATATACTGTGATAATTCAAGTGCTATTAACATTACTAAGAATCTAGTGTTGCATTCTAAGAACAAGCATATATCAATCAAGTTTCATTTCTTGAGAGAGAAGGTGAATGAGAAGGAAGTCAAATTAGAGTATCTATCTATAAAGGAATAGATTGCAGATATTTTCATGAAACCTTTGCCTAAGGATACTTTTGAGTATCTCAGAGGAAAGCTAGGGGTAATTGCCCCTCCTGATGAGAACTAAGGTGCATGAGGTTGCATCAGTCCGGTGAACTTCAGAGAGATATTTTGTGCTCCGAATTGATGAGTGGTGGTTTCTACTTAGGAGGAGTAGTTAGGAATCATTTTCTGCATTTGTCTATTGCATTGTTGTCAAAGGGGGAGAGAGTCATGTGAAAAATTGTCATATCATGTGTTGATCTCAGGGGGAGAGAGAGTATATATATATGTATTTGAATGTGGATATTGTTGGATGTTTATTTATTTCTTTGCATTGATTGTTTTTCACATTCATATGTTCCCATCAATGCCAAAGGGGGAGATTGTTGGATATTGTTGAGAAGTTTGTTGGAACAATGTTTTGTCATTGATGTCAACATATTCCTTTGTGTGTTCCAATGTTGCAGTCACATTAAATGAGTTGGTTTGGCCAGTGTGTTGTAAATGAACTGTTGAGGTTTAAAAGGTTTTGAGATAAGTATCTCTAGTTGATTCAGTAGAAGTTTATGTGGTCCGGGTGATGTTTTGATCGGGTTGTGTGATTTGGTATTGAGGTTAGTGTTTCAGTTGGTTGTGTTGATCAGTATTTTGGTTTTTTCTCTACATTACTTCAGAATAGCAATATCTTGGTTTGTAGAATTGGAAGAGTGTGTGGGATGTTTGTTTGTATCCTCAATTCTGATGGTTCATGATTTGGAGGTCCACAAGTGAATTTTTTCAGTTGGTCAGTCAGTATAGTTAGTGTTATTTAGGTTAGGTATAATGATGATGAAAATTCTAGTAAGTATTCATGTTTCACTTGTTGTTGTGGTAATTCACATTGCTTGTTGATGTTTCTAGATCATATTCTATCCATGTTGTTGGTCCACATTGATTGTTGTGTGCATTGTTTATCATTTTCTTGATCTGGTCATGTTCTTCATGTTATGCAACATTCATGTTGATTATAACGAGTTGTAGATGTTCATGCCATAATTGTTGGAGGTGTTTCATGGTTGAGGAGTTGATTTGGGTCCATACTATGTATTAACTGACACTCTTTTGGTTAGCATGTATTGATGTAGTGTGTTCTTATAATTTGTGATGTGTGTTGAGCCAACCTTGAAATATAGGTTGATGATATGTATAAATTGATGTAATATCTTAATGTGGATGTATCTACGATATCAATAAGTGTGTGTAATGAGCGAATAATGATTTAATATTTTGGTAGAAGAGAAGAAGTGTGAAGAAGTGTGGCAGAGTAGTATATGTGCTTGTCCAAAACTGTAATCAGGCATGAGGAGATTCTACTCTATCAGTTCATGATCCTCCAGATGTAATTTGAATCTTTCTGTAAGACAGTGATTCTTCCTCAGGGTTGTAACCCTTGTTGTTATTGTCTTTGACCAGTGTGTTCTAGGTAGTGTGCCTGATTGTATGTGCATTCCTCATTGTAATATATCATTTACTCCTAACAGGATATTATCTCATTGTGAGTAGGTTCCCATCTTGGTTATTCCCTTAACCAGGTTTTCCGTGCTGAAATCTTGGTGTTATGTGTGTTATTGATGTGGTGTTGATTTTTGCTTTCATTGGTAATTTTCAGATCTGAATTTGTGGTTAAGTTATGTTTTTGTGCAAACAGATTCACCCCCCCTCTAAGTTTGTTGCATTTTTGCCAACACTCTTATGATTCTATCTTGGAGTTGAAGTAATTTCTATATCATACATTTTTTTGCTCAATATTTGGTATTTCAAATGCTTTACTATAATGATCTTTTTTAGCTTATATAATATAGTATATTACAGGTTCTCTACACCTTTTATTCAATAAAATAAAATAAGCATATATTATTATTATAGAGTTTATCATCTATTTTCTTTCATAATAATTTAATTAAATTATTATGCTTATTTTAAAAAGTGAATAAACATTAAATCTATTGAATTAATGTCTCATTATCCACCTACTATTCATAAGTTATCAAATTAATTAACATCACTTAATATGTATCAATTATCAATTTAATTAACAATTAAATCTTAAAACTTAACTTCATCTAGTTAACTAGCTAATCTATTTAATCATACTCTCTGTCTATAGACCAATCAAACTAATTCATTTGCCTATATATTCACTTAATTATTGTGTGCAAATAAGTAATCCCCTTTCAATTCCTCTATGCATTTACTTAACTAGTTCATGCAAACAATTTTCTCATTAGCCAACCTTTTTAACTCTCTAGTAAATTTTATTGACTAATATAAATATTTTAATTTCTAATAAAATAAATTTTAGACTCCCTCATGCTTACCACCCCTTGTCATTAGCTCCATCAAACTTGGATTCAACTTGAGACCCAATATTGAATCTCAACCATTCAAACAAAATTATAAATTGAACATTACATTCATCATTTGAATCATCATTCTTTTTGTATGATATATATTTTTTTTTAATTCTATACATCAATTCAAAAGGGTACACATTTTGACCACTTACATATCTGTACCCACTTCTTCAAACAACATAGTATTTATGGGTTTGGACAGCCATATATTTAATAAAAAAATAGTTTAACAACTCCGTTTGAAATTTAATTAAGATAAATGTGATTAACAAGTGTGTTTGGATGTCCATTTTTAACTTGGAATTTAAAATAGAAAATTTTAATTGAACATCTTTCCATTGCTTACCATGTTAGCCACACTTGTAGCGGTGAAACCAAAGTTCTTACCCACATTTGAACTCTACTTCATTTTCTTTTCTTGAAGTATCCTATAAAAAAATTGAAGTTCTATTTGATGTGGCACTTAGGATATAATGCATCTTTAACACTTTGATAGCATCCATTCAAGAACCAAAATAATTATAATTATTCTTTATATCTTTAGAAAATAAAATATTTAAAGACATCTAACATAGATCACTTAAACTAAATTTTAATTTATGGCCATATTTAAAATAATCAACCTAGTTCAAAAATGAGTATCTTATAAGTGTCTATTTAGTTAATTATTACATGATTTACATATGTAATATTTAGAAAGACAATTTATATCCAAGTTGGAAAGAAGAGCAAAGAAAATATCAAGAATCAAAACTTAATGTTTTTTGTTTGGATTCTTTTTTATTTCTCTACAAATATATTTATTCAGAAACTATATTTTCCTTATACATGGATGAAATTACACAGCTTTGGACATCTTACATTTTGGAGAAGCATTAAACATGCAATAACTTCACAACCTTACAATATTATAGAATTAAAAATATTACACTTTACAGTAAAAATATTTAAAATAGGCGACATTAAATAAAAGTTTCTATCAAATTGAGTAAAGAGCTAAGATGAAGATGTAGACCAATTTTCATCTCTTGAATTTCTTAGACCACTTTGAGTCTCAAGAAAAGGTGAGATATCCATCGGCAACTGAAAAGATCGAGTACCAAGAAATGTCCTTTCTATATCTTCTAATCTATTAGCTATCTCCATCATATTTGGACGTTGTTGTGGTAGCTCCCTTGTACAAGCCAACCCTACTTGCATGCATTGGGTAAGGCATGACAATACCATTGATAAACTAGGTTCATTTACATCTCTAAGCATGCTATTGTCTACCACTTCTGTGATTCTATTTGGAAAATCTATACCTACCCATTTTGGTAGATTCATTCCTTCTACAAATATGTCATCTGTAGGTTTTCTCCTTGTCAGCATCTCTAAAAGTAGGATACCATAGCTGTACACATCTCCTTTTGTGGAAATATTTCCACCCATTCCATATTCTGTAATTCAATACAATGATTACTTATTCTCAACCCATATGAAATATCCATGTTAAATATAAAACAATTTAATGACGATTTAGATTGTAATAATGTTCAAAATAATACCTGGTGCAATGTAGCCTATAGATCCCTTGAGTGCATTTGTAGAAGTCAATGAATCTATTGAAGTTCCAAATAGGAGTCTTGTAATGCCAAAGTCTGCTATATATGGAGTCATATCATGCTCGAACAACACATTATTTGGTTTTAAGTCACAGTGAATGACTTGGACAAAGCAATGGTGATGTAGATATGCAATTCCTTGTGCTATCTCCTTTGCTATTTGTAACCTGTTAGAAAAATTTAATCTACAATCATCCACTCCCTCAGGGTATAGCCATTTCTCCAAACTTCCATTTGACATTAATGGTAGAATAAGTGCTTTAAAATTAGGGTTGGAACAAGCTGAAATAATTTTGATCACATTGCGATGTCTGACTCTTTTTAACACATTGCATTCTTTGTAAAAGCTTTTGAGAGCATTTTCATCTTGTAAGTTGAGAACTTTAACAGCAATATTTGTACCATTGTTGAGAATCCCTTTATAAACAGATCCAAAACTACCAACTCCTAATAGATTGGTTTCATTAAACCCATTAGTTGCATCTTCAAGTTCTTCATATAGAATTCTTCTAGGCCAAATATTGAGATCAAAGGTATTTTGATTTCTCCTTTTGTAGAAAATAATCAGGATTGCAATAGATATGATAAATATTGCAATACCAATCACAATTGGTACTATCAACTTTTTGGAGGTAGAAAAATGACTCTGCTTAGAATTGGAGCATGCTTGCAAATTGATCCACTTACCACAAAGGCTAGGATTTCCCATCAGTGATGACTCATTAATTTTTGCAAAAACTCCTCCTTTTGGAACCTCACCTGTTAATTTATTTGAAGACAAATCAATATCTTCAAGGTTTTTGAGTTGTGTAAGTGATGCTGGTATTGGGCCATAAAATGAATTCCATGAAAGATTCAAATATTGCAAGTTTTTGCAACTTGATAGTGCAGCTGGAATTTCACCTGAGAAGTTGTTGACAGACACATCTATAGCTTGGACCATCACCATTTTGCTCATTTCTAAAAGAGAACCTTGCAAGAAATTGTTGGAAATATTGAAATAAAATAGGAGATTTTGAAGACCTGCTATTTCTGGGGATATGTTTCCCCTTAGCTTGTTGTGAGACAAGTCGATGAGCTCCAAATTTCGACATCTCCCTAAACTGGCAGGTATTTTTCCTGATAATTGATTATGGTCAAGATAAAGATTCCTTAGTTGTAGAAGATTACCTAGACTATTTGCAATTTTCCCTGAAAGCTTGTTTCTACTCAATGATAATACTCCCACATGTTTTGCTTGACCTAATTCTTTTGGAATACTTCCATATAAAATATTTTTTTCTAGATACAATCTTTCAAGCCTAGGAAGTTGACTAAGTGAAGATGGAATAGTTCCATTGAAATGATTGTCAGATAAATCCAAGTATTCCATCATTGTAAGGTTGCTAATGCCAATTGGTATGCTTCCCTCAATTTTATTGGAAGACAAATGAAAAACAGATAGTTGGCTTGATAGATGACTAATAGAAGAGGGCAAAATACCAGTGAAATAATTAAAAGATAATTCTAGATTTTTTAAAGAGGAGCAATTAGTCAAGACTGTAAGAAGAGATAAATCATTGCTACCACTCACAAGATGATTTACCCCCAAACTAAGCTTTTGAAGTTGATGTAAATTACCAAACTCTAACGGTGGCTTGCCAATTAAATGGTTATAAGATAAATCAAGCACATATAGTTGAGTACAATTAAAGAGGGACGTTGGGATTTCTCCAGTAAGTTGGTTTCTTGTTAATAACAAAGATTGAAACACTGAAAGTTTACCAAACTCCGAGGGAATGTTGCCACTTAACTCATTATCATATAATGATAAGTTTTGGAGAAGAGTACAGTTGAAAAGGGCAAGGGTAATCACTCCTCTTAAGTTATTGTTGTCAAGAGCAAGAATTGTGAGTTGAGTAAGGTCACCTAATTCCATAGGAATACCACCATGTAGTTTGTTCTCCCCCAAATCCATGAAGGTTAAGGAGGAGATGTTTCCTAAGGAAGGTGGGATTGTCCCTGTCAATTGATTTGCTCCAAGCCAAAGGTTCTCTAAATGTGAAAGAAGACCAAGATCGGAGGGAATGCTGCCCGTAAGATGGTTAAAGGTTAGGATGAGTTGTTGCAAAGAATGACAACCCGCCAGAGCAGAGGGAATGGAACCTTCCAATCTGTTTCTGGACAATTTAAGAATCCTAAGGCGAAACAACCTACCCAATTGAGGTGGAATATGACCTTGGAAGTTGTTAGCTTTGAGATCAAGTACTCTAAGAAAAGAAAGATTGCCAAGGAAAGGAGAAATAGGTCCCAACAAAGACATACCAGTGAGATTCAATGAAAATACCCTTTGATGACGAGAAGCACAGAAAACACCAGTCCAATTGCAGAAAGAGTGCTGAGGAGACCAATTGAGCAAGAAATTTTGGGGGTCTGAAGAAAGAGAGCGCTTGAAAGCCAAGAGAGCTTCTTCGTCAGAATGATTGGAAGGAGAAGAAAGGGAGAGAGGAAGTACAAACATAAAGAAGAATAGAAGACAAGCCAACTTCATCTTCATCTCTATTTCTTGCTTATACAACTTTAGTCTATCAAATTATGTTTTTTTAAGTGGGTTTGGCGTCCTTATATATAGCTCTAAATTCCGCTGATCCCACTTCGAATCAGATTTCTTCAATGCCGTGCCGTGTGGAAATATTTAGCAATCTTGACCCGGCATTGTGGCGTATAAGTTCGGTCTTCTTGAATCCTCCTAAATTTTTTGGAAAATTTCTTCAGTGCTGTTTCGACGAAGGATAGTGATATGTTTTCTCATAATGAGCTGCGAAGCCGTGTGAAATGGTGAAAAGTGTGTTGATTTTGTCGGCCATTTGCATAACAAACAAATTCTAAGTTGGTCACTGAGAGTGCATTGATTTTTGTTTGATGAAATGGTATCAGCATAGATATTTTACTGTGAGTGCATTGATTTTTGTTTGATGAACACGTGTCAGCATAGATATTTTAAAATAAATTATTCTCGATGTTTTGGTCAATCTTGCCAAGTGAGAAAATTGCATTTTCTACATAGAAAAAGAAAAATGTTGTGAAATGTGGAAGGAAAGTTTTATTTTCTACATACAAACAAACAAAGCTGTGGAAAATAAGAGGAAAGATATATTTTTCACATGGAAAAGGACAAAAGTCGTCAAGAAATTGTATAACTAGACAAAAGACATCATTCATGTGGGAAATGGGAGGAGGAAACTTATATTTTCTAGGTAGAATTAAAAAAATGGTGTAAAAAGTGATTGTGAAGTTATATTTTCCACATAGAAATCAAAGCTAGTTGTGGAAAATGAGAGGAAAGCTATATGTTCCACATGGAAAGAGGGAAAAAGTTGTCAAAAATTGCATTACTAGACAATAAGTATGTTGACTTGTAAACAAAATTATTGAATAAAAAATATTCATAAGCATTTGCTCGCCAACAATATTCCTCTATTCATAAGCTATATGTTCATGTAGAGAGTGACCCACACTAAAATCTTTTAAGTTTTTTTTGTGTCTAACAATAGAGAATAGATTAACTATTGTTATGATAGATTTTGTAATCCAATTATAATTTTTTTAAATATTTATGAAAGCAAAAGATTACATAAAATGAGAATTAATCATGAATTTGAATATTGTTAAAGAACAAAGAATATCGCGGTTTAAACACTTCGTTGGTGAAGCGGCCACCAAGGTTCAAACCCCTGCTGGGCCATTGTGCTCACAAACCTTGTATCTTCGCTGGGCCATTGTGCTCGTGGGTTTGAACAAGTGAAATGTGGGGATGAGGTCCCTTGGTTGTGCCCTCACCGAGTCATAGCTCCAGGTCAAAAGCATTTCATGTGGAATCGGAGGGCGTGTCATGCCCCCCGGTTGTGTCCTCACCGGTTCATAGCTCCGGGTCAAAAGCATTTCACGTGGAGCCAGAGGGCGTGTCATGCCAGCGTCGCCAATCACGTTAAAAAATTTACTAGCCATTATTTAGAAAAAAAAAAAAAAAGAACAAAGAATAGATAATTGTAATCAACCATTAAATTTCAAAAACAATCCAACAAATGACTTTTAGAAAACCATAACAAAAAATAAACACTATAAAATATTGGAGAGCTATCCTCCCATGAATTGCATGATTCTTTGCATTTGCATCAACATAGAGGAAAATGTTAACTTTTGTAATGAGAAACTTTTAATGTAATTAGTTGGATGATGCTCTACTTTTAATAAGTTATGTTTATATTTGCATCCAAAGTTTCATTACATTTAAATATTCATTATTATTAGCAATTAGTCTAGATATTTTAAATACATTTATCTCAAAATTTATTTTATTTATTTTATATATATACAGACACACATATTTATATGTATATGTATATATACACATAAATATACATGTACACACGCATATAGACACAAAATACTTTACTTTTTGATAATATATTTGTTTTACTTTTGTATTCATTTTTTAATTTTACCTTTAAATAAGCACCATCATAATTCTAATTTTAAATAATGTTATTTACATCTATTTTTTATATTTATATTTTTTAATTAATTTTATTACTTAGAATTATTAAACATACATTTTTAAAAGGGTTTAACTTTTGATTTACTAATAATTTAAAATAAAGTTTGGTGAGACATTTTTACAAAGAAATGAAGATTAATTTTAAAATTTTAAACTTTTTCAATATTTTTAGTTAAATATTTAATTTTTAAATAATAATTTATATTTATATTTTATATAACAATTATATTTAATTTAAAAAAAAAAAATTATACTTATTTTTCTATATAATTCTAAATTTCTTAATTTTTCAATTGTTTAAGATTTATGTCTTTCCTTAAGTTTTGTCCATCAAAATTTTAACTATAATTAACAAATAAAACTTATTTATTTCTAATTATCAAAATAAAATATTAAAAAAATAAATAAATATTTTATTAGTGGTGTGAGTGTGTTAAGTGTGTTAAGGCAAAATTGTCTCTTACCTTAAAATTGAAAGTGTTGATAATGTTACTTATTTTGAAAATTATTGTCAAATTTAAGACAAAGGGTAATATTTTTTGTTAAGACACTCAGATCAATATGTTTAACCCCTTGCTCCACACATTGATCCTATTCTAAAATATCTCTTGACATTAATTAATTGAATTACATACTATCTAAATTGTGATAGGTAGGTACTTATATTCTATTTGAAATCTTAGAATATTGTTATATATTTTTATATTAATTACAACTTAATGTATACATGAATTGGTTCTTTTGAATTATAAAATTTATTTTTACAATAAAAATATAAAGTTAGTCGGATTTCATTACAATTTATTTAAGATATTAATTTAATCATAAAAAATAATTATAAATTTTATAGTTCAAATTAGAATGATTAATAAATCAAATCTATAAAATTCAAATAAGTCAAATGTGATATTTTGCTGAAATTTTGAAATATGGTCATATGAATTTTATTTAACTAATTTGTTGAAAATTATGATTCTTATCATAGAAACACTTTAGAATTCTTAAAGTAATGGTTATTTTCTATTTAGTTTAGATTCACGATTATGAATTGATTTTATACCCTTATGTACAAACCTTGTCTTCAAAAATGGACATGACACATAACTAGAAATCAATGCAAAACTAAATATTACTCTAGAGGTTCCTAGACTTGTTGTGCCTTTGTTTGGAATGAGGTGGCATAAAAGAATACCATTTCAATACATGCTAGAAATTTTTTTGTTCTTCTTTGGTCAATATCCTTGCTAATATAAGCTGATTTTTTTAGTATTTTCCATACTACTATGGATGGTCATTTAGTTTTTTTTAAAAACCTATTTTATTTTAATTTGAAATATTTAAGTGTTATTATTTTTTGATCAATGTAAAAAATTCATTCAAAGGTCAAAGAATGTTAGGCATGTCATATCACTTGATATTTATAAGGTAGAAGTTAAGTAGCATAGAGAAATTATAGGTGAAGAACAAATTATTTGGCAATCTTGACCCGGCGTTGTGGCGTATAAGTTCGATCTTCTTGAATCCTCCTACAATTTTTTGGAAAATTTCTTCAGTGCTGTTTCGACCAAGGATAGTGGTATCTTTTCTCATAATGAGCTGCTAAGCCATGTGAAATGGTGAAAAGTGTGTTGATTTTGTCGGCCATTTGGAACTAACAAAGTCTAAGTTGGTCACCGAGAGTGCATTGATTTTTGTTTGATGAAATGGTGTCAGCATAGATATTTTACTGTGAGTGCATTGATTTTTTTTTTATGAATAGGTGTCAGTATAGATATTTTAAAATAACTTATTTTCAATGTTTTCGTCAATCTTGTCAAGTGAGAAAATTGCATTAGGAAAAAAGTCTTGGAAAATGGGAGGAAAGTTATATTTTCTACATAGAAAAAGAAAAATGTTGTGAAATGTGGAAGGAAAGTTTTATTTTCTATATACAAACAAACAAAGTTGTGGAAAATAAGAGGAAAGATATATTTTTCACATGGAAAAGGAATTGTATAACTAGATAAAAGACATCATTCATGTGAGAAATGGGAGGAGGAAACTTATATTTTCTAGGTAGAATAAAAAAAATGGTGTAAAAAGTAATTGTGAAGTTATATTTTCCACATAGAAACCAAAGCTAGTTGTGGAAAATGAGAGGAAAGCTACATGTTCCACATGGAAAGAGGAAAAAAGTTGTGAAAAATTGCATAACTAGACAATAAGTATGTTGACTTGTAAACAAAATTATTGAATAAAAAATATTCATAAGCATTTGCTCTCCAACAATATTCCTCTATTCAGACATGTAAAGAGTGACCCACACTAAAATCTTTTAAGATTTTTTGTGTGTCTAACAATAGAGAATTGATTAACTATTATTATGATAGATTTTATAATTCAATTATAATTTTTTTTAATATTTATCAAAGCAAAAGATTACATGAAATGAGAATTAATCATGAATTTGAATATTGTTAAAGAACAAAGAACACATAATTGTAATCAATCATTAAATTACAAAAACAATCCAACAAATGACTTTTAGAAAATCATAACAAAAATAAACACTATAAAATATTGGAGAGCTATCCTCCCATGAATTGCATGATTCTTTGCATTTGCATTAACATAGAGGAAAATGTTAACTTTTGTAATGAGAAAATTGTAATGTAATTATTTGGATGATGCTCTACATTTAATAAGTTATGTTTATATTTGCATCCAAAGTTTCATTACAATAAAATATTCATTATGATTAGCAATTAGTATAGATATTTTAAATACATTTATCTAAAAAGTTATTTTATTTATTTTATATATATACAGACACACATATGTATATGTATATATACACATAAATATACATGTACATACGCACATATAGACACATATAGTACTTTACTTTTTGGTAATATATTTGTTTTAGTTTTGTATTCATTTTTTAATTATACTTTTGAGTAAGCACCATCGTAATTCTAATTTTGAATAATGTTATTTGCATCTCATTTTTTATATTTGTTTTTTTTTAATTTTAACTATTACTTAGAATTATTAAACATACATTTTTAAAATGGTTTACCTTTTGATTTACTAATAACCTAAAATAAAGTTTGGTGAGAAATTTTTACAATGAAATGAAGATTGATTTTAAAATTTTAAACTTTTTAAATATTTTTAGTTAAATATTTAACTTTTAAATAATAATTAATATTTATATATTTATATAACAACTATATTTAATTTAAAAAATATTTTTGTACTTTTTTTTTAGGCAAAAGGCCGAGGCCTATAATATATGAAATACAATAAGAAGAGATTACATAAAGGTGGTAGGGCGCTTAACGACTGCCACCCGTGTTACAATAAAGCTTCCACAATCGGTGACCAAGAATAAACCATGCAGGATAAAAGAGGACAAAAGTTACAAAATATGCTATTATGGAATGCTGCTCCAATACATGAGGAAAGAGAAGCTAGATTTGCAAAATTTGAACACTGAAGATGTATTGGGACAACCTTTGTCAAATACCAAGATCAAAAGATGGACTATGAGCACATACAACCATTGGCAAAAAAGAGAGCTTGAGAGAATTCCAAAATTATGACTTGCCACATCACTGCTTTGGAGCGCCCACTACAAACAATAGCACCAAGACCACCCCGCTCACAAAAAAGAACATCCCTTATGCACAACCTATAGGAAACCATAGGCTTCCATCCACCCACACCACTAGAAACAACAGAAACCCGCAGGACACCATAGTCTTGAATCTACCCACACCACCCAAAAAACAACAGAGAGACCTCCACTGACAAAACCGACCCCACAAAATTTGAAGCCCAAGACTGATTATTGAGAAATTCTGGATTCGAGAGAGGTGGTCACTTTGCTTGGCAAGAGGAAGGAATTATCATTCCCAAAAAAGTCTAGCTCTGAGAATTCCCTCAAAAACCATACTACCATGAACTTCTCAATTAGAATCGACCACAATGGCTCTCCAATAAGCCAAGTAAATTGCTGAACCTAGTCTAGAAAGGGGTGAGGAGAGGAGTACTACAGGCCGCGAACAAAGGATAAGAACATTGATCTAGGGGTGGATTCAACCTGAAGAAAATCCTTATTTAGGAAGCCACCCCACCACAAATATCCATTGGACAAAGTATAATTACCCAACTGTTGATTCACTTCCTCCCAAGTGAATGCAAAGGAGTGGATGAACGCACCAATTACCAATTTTGTGAGGTCCTTCGAGTGGCTTAAATCCATGAAATTGGAGGCGAATCTGGATGTGACAACGCTAGGAGGAACTACTAGGTTAGTCGCAATCCAATGCTCCCCAATAACCGATCTCATTTCCCATTCTAGGAAATAATTGGGGATTGCAAATGTATCCGCCATGTTGATGGGATGAACATGTGCTAAGGAAAAGTTTGAAATGAGGCTGAGGGCAGTCCACAACACCAGCACTAAAGGAACTGAGAAAACTAGTGCAAAACTTCACTGAGGCCCCGTATTTCAGTAGAGTTCCCATGTGCGAAGCTCTACAAACCTCCTAAACCATGAGAGGAGCTTGAAATTAATGCTTGGAATGATTTTCACTTGGTGGGGATTGTATGACTCATTTACTACCGCCCTCAAATCATCAACAAACAATAATGAGTCTGAGATAATTATAAATCCTTTAAGCCGCCATTCCTTTCATAATGCAGATGAAAACCCGTTAGAATGACTGATAATACTTCAACTCGCGTTGAATTTATATTGAATTGAAACTAAGCTCATCCATCCAACTTGGCATTGTGCCAAGCATGAGTTAAGATTGTGCCACAAAATCCCTTGTCATGCCAAATGGAGTGCACTGAAATAAATATTCCCACTAATTGAGATCTCTGAGAAATGTACATCATATAAGATTTGGACTCCTATGATATTTACCCACATGACGCTAGACTAACATTCACACCTAATCTGACATCCACTGAACAATCGACTTGGCAAAAAATCTATGAGAGGGGAGGGAGGGATTGAAGCTCGAGCTTGTCGACACTAGCTTGTCCGTGGAAAGAAGAGTGAAGACCAATGTGAAGGAGAAATTGAGTTACGTCCTTTATGAAAATATTGAGCATGACTCAATGATAAAAACTCCCATTCAGCCTTATCTACAATCAAACAAGCACTGAGTTAGTAATGGGATGAACAATTATGCGAAAGGTCCCTCTCTACTTGATCCTTGAGCTCCTATTCTTGTAGAGAGTCAGGGTGGTAATGAGCTAGAGTCTGTGCATATGCCAGGACCACCTCCAGCGGTGGAACTAGTTTATTTTGAGAGAGCTCGTCGAGATCCAGGGGATCTCATCAGGGAGGTCATGCGCCTCTAGCCACCATCCTTCGGAGGTTCTACCGATGGAGTAGAGGCCGAGGCATGGCTTCTGAGTCTTGAGAGGTGCTTTGCGTTGCGTTCTTACGAGGGCAACTTGAAAGCACGTGTCACAGTTCATCTACTAAGAGGGACAACCTCCTTTTGGTGGAGACAGGAAGAGTACAAATGCAGATTAGTTCCTGATACTCTCACTTGGGAGATATTCACAAAGAGGTTTCGTGAGAGGTACCTATCAGAACACTTCAGGCAGTGTTATATAGACGAATTTCATGATCTCCAACAAAAAGGCTTGTTAGTAACCCAGTATGAGAGTAAATTCTTTGAGCTGTTGCCTTATGTAGATTATCTAAAGGATGAGAAACTTCTTGTAAACCACTTCATCAGGGGATTAAATGCCGGTATAGCCGGGCTTGTTAGGATGTCCGCTCCAGAGAGCCTTCAGGTTGCTGTGGAGAAGGCACTGATTGCTAAGGAAATTTAGGTCAGACCACAGGATAATAGGGATCGATTTCAGAACCGAAATCCCGCACCTCAGACTTATGGATTCCAGAAACCACATTGGAAAGGAAACAACCAAAATTCTGAAGGGTTCTCCAAACCCCCTCCTCCACAACAGACACCACAAAACCAGAGGAAGAAGCCTCCACAGTATCAGCAGGGCTCCAAGCCCAAACAGTGGCAGACTCAGGGACAGAGACGTATCAGAGAGCACAGGGGCAGTAGACACAGCCGGCGGGGACTCAGCAGTCCTCCAGGGGTGGGTACAGTGGATCTAGTAGGACAGGAGGTCAGGCATTCTCTAGGCCTCAGGGTGCCCAGTTCCAGGCACGGGGTGCTTGCTTTACGTGTGGAGCCATGGGGCATATGGAGAGGGATTTCCCTCAGGGATAGGTGGTAGGGTGTCAGCGGATGGCCGCTTCAGAGCCGACAGTTGGTGATATGGGTAGGTCCCAAAGAGTATTCGCAGCGGTTGACAACCGCCAGGCTGAGCATCAAGCCACGGTTATCGAATCTACAGGTATAATCAAAGGTAACAATGTATCTATTTTGTTTGATTCAGAAGCTACTGACTCCTTTATATCTCCATTGGTTGTGGAGCATTGCGGGCTAGTGGCAACTAGACAAGGTGTCAGTTGGGAAGTGGAATTAGCTTCAGGAGCTAGAGTGTCAGTGGAATCAGAGGTTAGGGCATGTCAACTACAGATTGGCAAGACTACCACTTTAGTAGACCTTAGAGTGACTCCACTTGGATCTTACGAAATCGTACTTGGCATGGATTGGCTTTATGCCCACAGAGCCAAGATGGATTGCCGCCTGAAAAAGATCGAGTGTGAGGATGATCATGGTTCGCCCATAGTTATCACTGGGATTCAGAGGCCCGTATCTCTTCGCATGATCTCTGCAATGTAGCGTAAGCGGAGCATGCGGAAGGGATGTCAGCTTTTTGCTATCACTATCAGTGATAGAGGAGAAGAGGAGGAAAAAGAAACATCACTCGATGACCATCCTATCCTTAAGGGATATTAGAATTTATTTCCTTCAGAGCTACCGGTAATGCCTCCCCGTAGAGAGATTGATTTTCATATAGACTTAGTACCAGGAGCCGAGCCAATTTCCAGAGCACCTTATAGGATGACCACAAATGAGCTAAATGAACTTAAAATACAGCTTGAGGAAATTCTTGAGAAGGGTCATATTAGTCCTAGCGTATTCCTTTGGGGTGCACCAGTCATCTTCGTTAAGAAGAAGGATGGATCTCTCTGATTATGTATGGATTATCGACAGCTAAATAAAGTAACCATCAAGAATCGATATCCTTTGCCCAGAATTGATGATTTATTCGACCAACTTCAGGGTGCCAAAGTCTTTTTTAAAATAGATCTGAAGTTAGGATACCATCAGTTGAGAATAGTGGAAAGTGATATCCACAAGACCGCATTTCGCACTAGATATGGTCACAATGAGTTCACCGTAGTCCCCTTTGGACTTACAAATGCCCCAACAGTTTTTATAAGCCTCATGAATGGGGTGTTCCATACCTTTTTGGACTATTTTGTTATTGTGTTTCTCGATGATATACTGATATAATCTCAGAATGAGAAGGAGCATGAGGAGCACCTGAAGCAGGTATTGCAGTGTTTGCGGGATAAGCAGTTGTTTGGCAGCCTATCGAATTGTGCTTTCTTTCGGTCTGAGGTCAAGTACCTTGGGCACATTATTTCCGGTGATGGGATCTCGAGTTACCCATCAAAGATTAGGGCTATTATGGATTGGCCAACACCTACCAGTGTGATAGAGGTCAGGAGCTTCATGGGCTTAGCAGGGTATTACCGACGTTTTGTCGAGGGATTCTCCAGAGTCGCACACACTATTACTTCTCTTCAGCGTAAAGGGAAGAAATTTAAATGGACAGAGAAGTGCGAGAAGGCCTTTCAGGAACTCAAGAAGGCACTTACTAGAGCTCCTATCCTTGTTGTACCAGATACTATAGCTAACTTCATTGTTTGTACAGATGCTTCTCTAGAGGGTTTAGGGGCAGTTCTTATGCAGGATGGTAGGGCCATAGCTTTCGAGTCTAGGAAACTTAAGACTCATGAACTTAATTATCCCACTCATGACCTTGAGCTCGCAGCAGTAGTACATGCACTTGTGAGGTGGAGACACTTCCTTCTAGGTCATCACTTCGAGTTGCATTCAGATCATTAGAGTCTTCAGTACATCTTCACTCAGCCGAACCTTAATGCACGTCAGAGGAGATGGACGGAGTTCTTGTGTGAATATGATTTTGATGTTGACTACATCAAAGGAAAGGAAAATGTAGTTGCAGATGCCTTGAGTAGGAGACGTCATGAGGTTTACACCATATCCATGGGCACGGATTTGAGAGACCGTATACTACAACACTTGCCAGAGGATGGATGGTATGCAGAGGTTGGTCAGGTAATACGATCTCAGGTTACTCTAGAAGAGAAATATGTGGATTATTCTCTGGAGTCCGATGGACTGTTATGCCACAGAGGGTGCATTTATGTACCTTCCTCCAGAGGATTGTGAGAGTTCATTGTCACGGAGGCTCATAGAGCTCCTTATGCAGCGCATCCCGGGGTTAAAAAGTTGCATGCTGACTTGAGGCAGTTGTATCATTGGCCGGGAATGCGGCAGCTCATTGCTGAGATAGTAGCTCGATGCCACAAGTGTCAGAGAGTAAAGGCGAAGGACCTCCATCCCGGTGGGTTGCTCCAGTCTCATTCTATACCAGAGTGGAAGTGGGATACTATATCCATGGATTTCATCATTGGTCTTCCTATGTCTTCTCTTCGCCATGATGCTATCTTGGTGACAGTTGACAAGTTGACCAAAGTAGCTCACTTTTCACCAGTCCGTACTACATTCACAGATCCAGCAGTAGCATAGGTGTTCTTGCGGGACATTGTTAGACTTCATGGCGTGCCCCGCAAGATTATTTCTGACAGGGATTCTCTTTTCACTTCTTCCTTTTGGAAGTCATTATAGGCAGCTATGGGCACTAAGCTCAATTTTAGTACAGCCTATCACCAGGAGACAGATGGTCAGACACAGAGGGTCAATCAGATGTTAGAGGATATGCTTCGCATGTACGTCATGGATCATCAGACCCGGTGGGAGGAGTATCTTCCCTTAGTGGAGTTTGCCTATAACAATGGGCATCACACTTCTTTGGGGATGCCACCCTATCAGGCATTATACGGCAGGCCTTGCAGGACGCCCTTGAGTTGGGATCGCATAGAGGATAGAGTTTCTATTGGTCCTGAGATAGTTCAGGATATGGAACAACAGGTGCATTTGATTAGGCAACGTCTCAGAGAGGCTCAGGATAGACAGAAGAAATATGATGATGCAAAGAGGATAGATCGTAGCTACTTGGTTGGAGACAGAGTTTTCTTGAGAGTGCGACCGCATAAGAGTCCAATCCATTACGGAAAGGGTTCTAAGCTCACACCTCGCTTTGTAGGACCTTTTGAGATTCTTGAGAGGATAGGCCCAGTTGCCTACCGTTTAGCATTGCCACCTAGCCTGTCATGCATCCACGATGTGTTTCATGTATCAGTTTTGAGAAAATATATCTATGATGAGTCTCACATTTTAGATTGGGATGCCTTGTAGTTGGAGTTGGACGGGCAGCTAGCTTTGGAGCCCATTCGCATTTTGGCACTCCGGACGTTGGCCCTTCGAGGTCGAGAACTGGACCAGGTTAGGGTCCAGTGGGATTGTTATGATGAGGTTACAGCTTCATGGGAGGATGCAGCATGTATGAGATCAGAGTACCCCCACCTCTTTGATGAACTCCAGGAGGAAGTTCATGCCTAGAGGGGGAGGGTGTGAGGCCTCACCTTGACTCAGTCTGACATTCAGTGGATTTTATATTTAGACTATTATGGATACTTTATTTTGATGCATTTTGGGACTTAGAACTTATATGATTTCAGGATTTGGATAACATTGCTATGTTTTGATGAGTTACTTATATGCTTTATGAGATAGAACACTACATGATTGTTAGATAGGATTATATTGCAATGATAGATGTCGTTATTGGATTTGCAGGACTTTACTATGATAATAGAACTATGATGTATGGTTAAGTTTATGTGAATTGGGATGAAATTGCTTATGTGAAATTGCTTGATAAAAGATGTATTTAATCTGTGCAGATGAAAATTGTATGCAAGTGATGATGTGTATTGTTATTCCTTTGAATTATATTATATGTGGATATTTGAAAGTACTAATGTGTAAATTGAGATGCACAGGAAATTTACCATGTGACCATGGAAAATTACGGAGAACCAAACCTAGACTTATGTATGTTTGTAAGCCAGGAGTTGTCTATTTGGAGAGACAACACCCCGTTTGTGTTGTATTTTATTCGTAACAGTATATGCTGCATGAGTGTTAAGTGTTATTTAAATTTAATGTGTAAAATAATGTGTAAAACCCACAAGAGACGATTTCATGTTTTAATTTGTAAAAGTGTTTTATTTGTGTCACTTGACACATGTGTGGATTTAAATTTAAATGTTTTATTTTTGTCTCTTGGTGGGAAAGTGTTCAACTATAGCTTTTTCAAATAATAAAACGTGTTGTCATAAATACCTTGGGAAAAGAATCTTTGGAGAGGTCAACATATGTTTGACCCGAAAATAAACTTTAGGGGGGTTTAAAATGGGTTAAATGAACACCTAGGGGTAGTTTAATAGGGTTTCCTAAAGCTCATAAGGTATACCTAGGGGTTAGGGGTAATTTTAGGCAAGTTTCTACTTTTAAGTGACCTTTTTGACGCTTTAAAAATTGGCTTTTTTGAGCTGTGGGAAAATTGAAAATTAGAAGTTTAAATCTAATTGAGATTTTTCCTATTCGAATGGGAGTCTTTTTCCCATTCTGCTTTACTTTCCTTTTTGTTTTTTAGAAACTTGTGAGAACTCAGAGAATGAGGTTCTTAAGCAAGAATCTGAGAATTGGAGGGTAATCACCCACTCTCCATTTTTGGAGACAAAGAAATTTTTGAATAGAATAGAAAAGATTTGAATAGAAAAAAAATTGGCTAAGGGTAGAAGGAGAAGATCCGTGGATTGGGCAACTCTTCCTCAAATATCACCATACCTTTGGGCAGATTAAGGTTGGTTTCATTATTCTTTAAAATGTCTTTTTCTTGCATGTGTCTGGAAGTATGTTGGTGTAAGAAATTTGTGTTGCTTGAATGTTTTGTTTTAGAAATTCATTTGGTATTTTTGCATTATGGTTTGTCTGTGTTTTGGGAGTTTTCTCAAGACCTCTTACTCTTGGGAGAGAGGAGGATCTTGTTGGTGGTAGCAGTGACAACCCTCGAGTGAGAGACTCTCGTTTGAGAGCAATCACAAGGGATCTTTGTGTGACCCTTGCTGCATGGCCTGTTTGTGCAATGGGGGTCATAAGGAGGGATATAAGGCTAGAATGCCTTTGGGGGGCATAAGGAATAAGGGGTTGAAATTCTTGATGTATTTATTGTGCCATGAGGTGGCTTCTGGTTTTCCATACTTGCAGTTCTCCTCAGGGTATTGGTCCACTACCACGCTTAAAAAGGTCATCACCAAAGTGTGGTGCTGTGTAGCCAAGTTGGGAGTGTGTCTAAATATCTGTGTGTGTATTTTCTGTCCTCTATGTGTTTGCATGTTTGTTACCCGTCTAGGGCTTGGTTCTCCGAGCTCGGGGGTGGCTACCAGTTAGCCTAGGCTGGGAGGTGAGCACTCCATGGTCATATTTGTGTTTCTATTATGCAGGAATACCATGAGAATAGACTAGGAAAAGTGAAAGGTTGCAGAAGAATATTGTTGAAGAAATTTTAAATTGATTTGCAGTTATTAGTTTTAAAATTTGATAGGAGAAATACACCCTCATTCGTTAAAATGAGAGGCAAGTTGTAAATTTGAAATATAGACATGAGAGTTGGGATTGTAGTTGAAAAAAGAAACATCCTGTGAATTTTGCAGAATATCTTAGAGTTGTAAAAAGCTTGTTTTATTTCTATTCCTGTTTTAAAAAAAAAAAGCTACTTTTGATTTGCATGCAATAGTCATTTTAATTTGAAAATCAGTTTTATTTGATTCAGTATTTTCTCTTATCTGTGAAATTTCCTACATTCTACTTGCATAAAAATATGAGAAGGATTTATTGTTAGCATCTAAATGAGTGTATGCATGTTGCTTTAAGGGTGTATGTTGCAGTTTAAACTTCCTATTGTAAGATTTAAGTTTTTGGATCCTAGAAAATAATAGTTGCAAGAGTGAAATTTCATAATTAATTGTAGGAATAAAATCTAAAGCATTTTCTCTCTTCTAATCCCTGATCTTTAGTTTAATAAACTTTAGATTGTTAAGTTGCTATTACATTTACTAATATCTGAAGATTTACCAAGCTATAGAAATAGGAGTCAAAAGCTCAAAGATAGTTGTTTTACTTAAATATGTCGTTATTTTAATGCAGGAAATAAATCTATAGCTATTTACTTTGTTGTGTTCTTTTTATATTTATTTACCTCAAACTTTAGCAAAATCATATTTATGCCTTTGATAATAAACAGTAAAAAAAAAATCAGAGTGTTAAAAATATATAAACTCCATCTAAATCCTATATTCACAAAGCAAATGGACAAAAAAAAACATTATACATCTCTGTCAAAGAAAATATAAATAAACATCTATCAATGTTTTTAAATATTCATATTAACAAATATATATATATATATATATATATTTAAAAAAATAAAAATTGTTTAAACGGATGGTTCGGTCGGGGCCGAGCTCCCTGTGCAATGCATAGTGGCCGGCGGCCGAGCTCACTGTGCATGGCACAGTGACCGCCGGCCGAGTCCACTATGTATTGCACAGTGGCCGGCGGGCCGAGCTCACTGTGCACTGCACAGTGGCCGGTGGCCATGCTCACTGTGTGATACACAATGGCCGACGGCCGAGCCCACTGTGCCTTGCACAGTGGAGACTTCGGTGGCGCTGACTCCCGCCTCTCACCTCCTCTCTGCATTCGCGCATCCCGTCTGTTGTTCGCCCATCCCGTCCGCCATCCATGGCCGCCCTGGAAAATGTAGGGTCAATAAAAAAATATATTTAAAAAAGAGAGAAAACCCTAGCTCGGTTAGAGCTAGGGTAGAGGGGAAAATAAATAAGTTTAAGGGATTTTAAAAAACATAAAGTGTCAAAGAAGTAATTTTATAATGTAATTTAAATTAGGGTTTACATGAAAATTACTTTTAAAGTTGTGGAAAAAAAAATTTATATTTAAAATTAGTTAGGGTTTCAATTTAGATAGACGAGGAAATTTTTAATTTCAATTAATTATTTTTAGAACTAACTATTTGTGAAGCCTTAAATTAAATAGAAGGGGAAAATTAATTCCTTGAAAACTAAATTTGACTTTGGGAAGATAATTATCCTCATCGGATAATGTCAATAAGAAATTAATTTGACACTTTAATCGATTAAATTGAATAATAATTTAAAATGTATTTTAGGCAATATGGATTTATTGGAGATCAATTTTATTATCTACGTCTACCATTTAAATGAGTTTAATAAATTAAACTAACGACTATATTTGATGAGAAAATAAATTAAAACATTTAGTTTTCCGCAAATAAATTTTAATTAAGTTTTGATACTTAGTTAGTATCAGAGTTAGTTCGATTTTTGTTATGGCCAACATGTTAACACATGTCGTGATAGTGAACTTTTTTAATTAACTAGTTGTTTTAAAAAAAAAAATCATTCCGTTTTTGCCCTAAATTTTGGGCATGACATTTTGGTATCAGAGCAAGGTTTCCACACTAGGAACCTTACTCCACTTACGTTTCGCCTTAGATTATTTAAATTATTTTTGTTAAATTGATTTTATCAGACTTTCGAATTTAATTGAATTAATATTATTCTAAAAGAAATTAATTAATTATTTGGCCTTATTTTCCTCATAGGATGCCTCCGACGACGCGACAAGCTGGCAAGCGCGGACGGGGTCCTAGACATGTGCACATAGCACGCGAAGAGGTAGTGAGGGAGGCATTGGTTCCAGAGGAGAACCGAAGAGCACCTCCCGAACAGCCAAATGAACCTAACCGAGACCTCTTAGCCGCAATCCAGAATCTTATTGGCATAGTTCAGGAAAGGATCCCAGCAGAGAACCCTCAGGTTAGGAGTCATGACTCTAGGAGTCATAGGTCTGTTGATAGAGAACGAAGCAGGAGCCCAGCTCCTATTCTTGTAGAGAGTTAGGGTGGTAATGAGCTAGAGTCTGTGCATATGCCAGGACCACCTCCAGCGGTGGAACCAGTTTATTTTGAGAGAGCTCGTCGAGATCCAGGGGATCTCATCAGGGAGGTCATGCACCTCCAGCCACCATCCTTCGGAGGTTCTACCGATGGAGTAGAGGCCGAGGCATGGCTTCTGAGTCTTGAGAGGTGCTTTACGTTGCGTTCTTACGAGAGCAACTTGAAAGCACGTGTCGCAGTTCATCTACTGAGAGGGACAGCCTCCACTTGGTGGAGACAAGAAGAGTACAAATGCGGATTAGTTCCTGATACTCTCACTTGGGAGATATTCACAAAGAGGTTTCGTGAGAGGTACCTATTAGAACACTTCAGGCAACGTCGTATAGATGAATTTCACGATCTGCAACAAAAAGGCTTGTCAGTAACCCAGTATGAGAGTAAATTCTTTGAGCTGTTGCCTTATGTAGATTATCTAAAGGATGAGAAACTTCTTGTAAACTACTTCATCAGGGGATTAAATGCCGGTATAGCTGGGCCTATTAGGATGTCCGCTCCAGAGAGCCTTTGGGTTGCTGTGGAGAAGGCACTGATTGCCAAGGAAATTCAGGTTAGACCATAGGACAATAGGGATCGGTTTTAGAACCGAAATCCCGCACCTTAGACTTATGGATTCTAGAAACAACATTGGAAAGGAAACAACTGAAATTCTCAGGGGTTCTCCAAAACCCCTCCTCCACAACAGACACCACAAAACCAGAGGCAGAAGCCTCCACAGTATCAACAGGGCTCCAAGCCCAAATAGTGGCAGACTCAGGGATAGAGACATGATCAGAGAGCACAGGGGCAGTACACACAACCGGCGAGGACTCAGCAGTCCTCCAGGGGTGGGTACAACGGATCTAATAGGACAGGAGGTCAGGCATTCTCTAGGCCTCAGGGTGCCCAGTTCCAGGCACGGGATGCTTGCTTTACGTGTGGAGCCATGGGGCATATGGCGAGGGATTGCCCTCAGGGACAGGTGGCAGGGAGTCAGTGGATGGCCGCTTCAGAGCCGACAGTTGGTGATATGGGCAGGTCCCATAGAGTATTCGCAGCGATTGACAACCGCCAGGCTGAGCATCAAGCCATAGTTATCGAATCTACAGGTATAATCAAAGGTAACAATGTATCTATTTTGTTTGATTCAGGAGCTACTGACTCCTTTATATCTCCATTGGTTGTGGAGCATTGCGGGCTAGTGGCAACTAGACAGGGTGTCAGTTGGGAAGTGGAATTAGCTTCAGGCGATAGAGTGTCAGTGGAATCAGAGGTTAGGGCATGTCAGCTATAGATTGGCAAGACCACCACTTTAGTAGACCTTAGAGTGACTCCACTTGGATCTTACGGAATCATACTTGGCATGGATTGGCTTTATGCCCACAGAGCCAAGATGGATTGCCACCTGAAAAAGATCGAGTGTGAGGATGATCATGGTTCACCCATAGTTATCACCGGGATTCAGAGGCCCATATCTCTTTGCATGATCTCCACAATGTAGCTTAAGCGGAGCATGCGGAAGGGATGTCAGCTTTTTTCTATCACTATCAGTGATAGAGGAGAAGAGGAGGAAAAAGAAACATCGCTCGATGACCATCCTATCCTTAAGGGATATTCTGATGTATTTCCTTTAGAGCTACCGGGAATGCCTCCCCATAGAGAGATTGATTTTCATATAGACTTAGTACTAGGAGCCGAGCCAGTTTCCAGAGCACCTTATAGGATGACCACAAATGAGCTAAATGAACTTAAAATACAACTTGAGGAACTCCTTGAGAAGGGTCATATTCGTCCTAGAGTATCCCCTTGGGGTGCACCAGTCATCTTCATTAAGAAGAAGGATGGATCTCTCTGATTATGTATGGATTATCGGCAGCTAAATAAAGTAACCATCAAGAACCGATATCCTTTCCCCAGAATTGATGATTTATTCGACCAACTTTAGGGTGCCAAAGTCTATTCCAAAATAGATCTGAAGTCAGGATACCATCAGTTGAGAATAGTGGAAAGTGATATCCACAAGACCGCATTTCGCACTAGATATGGTCACTATGAGTTCACCGTAGTCCCCTTTGGACTTACGAATGCCCCAGCACTTTTTATGAGCCTCATGAATGGGGTGTTCCGTACCTTTCTGGACTATTTTTTTATTGTGTTCCTCGATGATATACTGATATATTCTCAGAATGAGAAGGAGCATGAGGAGCACCTGAAGCAGGTATTGCAGTGTTTGCGGGATAACCAGTTGTTTGGCAGCCTATCGAATTGTGCTTTCTTTCGGTCTGAGGTCAAGTACCTTGGGCACGTTATTTCCGGTGATGGGATCTCTGTTGACCCATCAAAGATTAGGGCTATTATGGATTGGCCAGCACCTACCAGTGTGACAGAGGTCATTAGTTTCATGGGCTTATTATGGTATTACCGACGTTTTGTCGAGGGATTCTCCAGAGTCGCATACCCTATTACTTCTCTTCAGCGTAAAGGAAAGAAATTTGAATGGATAGAGAAGTGCGAGAAGGCCTTTCAGGAACTCAAGAAGGCACTTACTAGCGCTCCTATCCTTGTTGTACCAGATCCTACAGCTGACTTCATGGTTTGTACAAATGCTTCTCTAAAGGGTTTAGGGGTAGTTCTTATGCAGGATGGTAGGGCCATAGCTTTCGAGTCTAGGAAACTTAAGACTCATGAACTTAATTATCCCACTCATGACCTTGAGCTCGTAGCAGTAGTACATGCACTTGTGAGGTGGAGACACTTCCTTCTAGGTCATCACTTCGAGTTGCATTCAGATCATCAGAGCCTTCAGTACATCTTCACTCAGCCGAACCTTAATGCACGTCAGAGGAGATGGATGGAGTTCTTGTGTGAATATGATTTTGACGTTCAATACATCAAAGGAAAGGAAAATGTAGTTGCAGATGCCTTGAGTAGGAGACATCATGAGGTTTACACCATATCCACGGGCACGGATTTGAGAGACCGTATACTACAGCACTTGCCAGAGGATGGATGGTATGCGGAGGTTGGTCAGGTAATATGATCTCAGGTTACTCTAGAAGGGAAATATGTGGATTATTCTCTAGAGTCCGATGGACTGTTATGCCATAGAGGGCGCATTTATGTACCTTCCTCCGAAGGATTGTGAGAGTTCATTGTCACTAAGGCTCATAGAGCTCCTTATGCAGTGCATCCCGGGGTTAAAAAGTTGCATGCTGACTTGAGGCAGTTATATCATTGGCCGGGAATGCGGCAGCTCATTGCTGAGATAGTAGCACGATGCCTTGAGTGTCAGAGAGTAAAGGCGGAGCACCGCCATCCCGGTGGGTTGGTCCAGTCTCATGCTATACCAGAGTGGAAGTGGGATACTATATCCATGGATTTCATCATTGGTCTTCCTATGTCTTCTCATCGCCATGATGCTATCTTGGTGATAGTTGACAAGTTGACCAAAGTAGCTCACTTTTCACCAGTCCGTACTACATTCATAGCTCCAGCAGTAGCACAGGTGTTCTTGCAGGACATTGTTAGACTTCATGGTGTGCCCCGCAAGATAATTTTTGACAGGGATTCTCGTTTCACTTATTCCTTTTGGAAGTCATTACGAACAGCTATGGGCACTAAGCTCAATTTCAGTACAGCCTATCACCCGGAGACAGATGGTCAGATAGAGAGGGTCAATCAGGTGTTAGAGGATATGCTTCGCATATATGTCATGGATCATTAGACCCGGTGGGAGGAGTATCTTCCCTTAGTGGAGTTTGCCTATAACAATGGGCATCACACTTCTTTGGGGATGCCACCCTATCAGGCATTATACGGCAGGCCTTGCAGGACACCCTTGAGTTGGGATTGCATAGAGGATAGAGGTGCTATTGGTCCTGAGATAGTTCAGGATATGGAACAACAGGTGGATTTGATTAGGCAGCGTCTCAGAGAGGCTCAGGATAGATAGAAGAAATATGCTGATGCAATGAGGATAGATCGTAGCTACTTGGTTGGAGACAGAGTTTTCTTGAGAGTGCGACTGCATAAGAGTCCAATCCGTTACGGAAAGGGTTCTAAGCTCGCACCTCACTTTGTAGGACCTTTTGAGATTCTTGAGAGGATAGGCCCAGTTGCCTACCATTTAGCATTGCCACCTAGCCTGTCATGCATCCACGATGTGTTTCATGTATCAGTTTTGAGAAAATATATCTATGATGAGTCTCACATTTTAGATTGGGATGCCTTGCAGGTGGAGTCGGATGGGCAGCTAGCTTTGGAGCCCATTCGCATTTTGGCATGCTGGACGTTGGCCCTTAGAGGTCGAGAGCTGGACTAGGTTAGGGTCTAGTGGGATTGTTATGATGAGGTTACGGCTTCATGGGAGGATGCAACACGTATGAGATCAGAGTACCCCCACCTCTTTGATGAACTCCAGGAGGAAGTTCATGCCTAGAGGTGGAGGGTGTGAGGCCTCACCTTGACTTAGTCTGACATTCAGTGGATTTTATATTTAGAATATTATGGATACTTTATTTTGATGTATTTTGAGACTTAGAACTTATATGATTTCAGGATTTGGATAACATTGCTATGTTTTGATGAGTTACTTATATGCTTTATGAGATAGAACACTACATGATTGTTAGATAGGATGTTATTGCAATGATAGATGTCATTATTGAATTTGCAGGACTTTACTATGATAATAGAACTATGATGTATGGTTAAGTTTATGTGAATTGGGATGAAATTGCTTATGTGAAATTGCTTGATAAAAGATGTATTTAATCTGTGCAGATGAAAATTGTATGCAAGTGATGATGTGTATTGTTATTCCTTTGAATTATATTATATGTGGATATTTGAAAGTACTAATGTGTAAATTGAGATGCGCAGGAAATTTACCATGTGACCATGAAAAATTACGGAGAACCAAACCTAGACTTATGTATGTTTGTAAGCCAGGAGTTGTCTATTTGGAGAGACAACACCCCGTTTGTGTTGTATTTTATTCGTAACAGTATATGCTGCATGAGTGTTAAGTGTTATTTAAATTTAATGTGTAAAATAATGTGTAAAACCCACAAGAGACGATTTCATGTTTTAATTTGTAAAAGTGTTTTATTTGTGTCACTTGACACATGTGTGGATTTAAATTTAAATGTTTTATTTTTGTTTCTTGGTGGGAAAGTGTTCAACTATAGCTTTTTCAAATAATAAAACGTGTTGTCATAAATACCTTGGGAAAGGAATCTTTGGAGAGGTCAACATATGTTTGACCCGAAAATAAACTTTAGGGGGGTTTAAAATGGGTTAAATGAACACCTAGGGGTAGTTTAATAGGGTTTCCTAAAGCCCATAAGGTATACCTAAGGGTTAGGGGTAATTTTAGGCAAGTTTCTACTTTTAAGTGACCTTTTTGAATCTTTAAAAATTGGCATTTTTGAGTTGTGCGAAAATTGAAAATTAGAAGTTTAAATCTAATTGAGATTTTTCCTATTCGAATGGGAGTCTTTTTCCCATTCTGCTTTACTTTCTTTTTTGGTTTTTAGAAACTTGTGAGAACTCAGAGAATGAGCTTCTTAAGCAAGAATTTGAGAATTGGAGGGTAATCACCCACTCTCCATTTTTGGAGACAAAGATAGTTTTGAATAGAATAGAAAAGATTTGAATAGAACTAATGGTAGAACGAGAAGACCCATGGATTGGGTAGCTCTTCCTCAAATATCACCATACCTTTGCGCATATTAAGGTTGGTTTCATTATTCTTTAAAATGTCTTTTTCTTACATGTGTCTGGAAGTATGTTGGTGTAAGAAATCTATGTTGCTTGAATGTTTTGTTTTAGAATTTCATTTGGTATTTTTGCATTATGGTTTGTCTATGTTTTGGGAGTTTTCTCAAGACCTCTTACTCTTGGGAGAGAGGAGGATCTTGTGGGTGGTAGCAGTGATAACCCTCGAGTGAGAGACTCTCGTTTGAGAGCGATCACAAGGGATCTTTGTGTGACCCTTGCTGCATGGCCTGTTTGTGCAATGGGGGTCATAAGGAGGGATATAAGGCTAGAATGCCTTTGGGGGGCATAAGGAATAAGGGGTTGAAATTCTTGATGTATTTATTGTGCCATGAGGTGGCTTCTGGTTTTCCATACTTGCAGTTCTCCTCAGGGTATTGGTTAACTACCACCCTTAAAAAGGTCATCACCAAAGTGTGGTGTTGTGTAGCCAAGTTGGGAGTGTGTCTGAATATCTGTGTGTGTATTTTATGTCCTCTATGTGTTTGCATGTTGGTTACCCGTCTAGGGCTTGGTTCTCCGAGCTCGGGGGTGGCTACCAGTTAGCCTAGGCTAGGAGGTGAGCACTCCGTGGTCATATTTGTGTTTCTATTATGCAGGAATACCACGAGAATAGACTAGGAAAAGTGAAAGGTTGCAGAAGAATATTGTTGAAAAATTTTTAAATTTATTTGCAGTTATTAGTTTTAAAATTTGATAGGAGAAATACACCCTCATTCGTTGAAATGAGAGGCAAGTTGTAAATTTGAAATATAGACATGAGAGTTGGGATTGTAGTTGAAAAAAGAAACATCCTATGAATTTTGCAGAATATCTTAGAGTTGTAAAAAGCTTGTTTTATTTCTATTCCTGTTTTTTAAAAAAAAGCTACTTTTGATTTGCATGCAATAGTCATTTTAATATGAAAATCAGTTTTATTTGATTCAGTATTTTCTCTTATCTGTGAAATTTCCTACATTCTACTTGTAGAAAAATATGAGAAGGATTTATTGTTAGCATCTAAATGAGTGTATGCATGTTGCTTTAAGGGTGTATGTTGCAGTTTAAACTTCCTATTGTAAGATTTAAGTTTTTGGATCCTAGAAAATAATAGTTGCAAGAATGAAATTTCATAATTAATTGTAGGAATAAAATCTAAAGCATTTTCTCTCTTCTAATCCCTTATCTTTAGTTTAATAAATTTTAGACTGTTAAGTTGCTATTGCATTTACTGATATCTGAAGATTTACCAAGCTACAAAAATAGGAGTCAAAAGCTCAAAGATAGTTGTTTTACTTAAATCTGTCGTTATTTTAATGCAGGAAATAAATCTATAGCTATTTACTTTGTTGTGTTCTTTTTATATTTATTTACCTCAGACTTTAGCAAAATCATATTTATGCCTTTGATAATAAACATTAAAAAAAATATCAGAGTGTTAAAAATATATAAATTCCATGTAAATCCTATATTCACAAAGAAAATGGACAAAAAAAACATTATACATCTCTGTCAAAGAAAATATAAATAAACTTCTATCAATGTTTTTAAATATTCATATTAACAAATATATATATATATATATATATATATATATATATATATATAAAATTATATATACATATATACATATATATATATTTATATATATAATATATATAAAAAATTATATATACATATATACATATATATATATTTATATATATAATATATATATATTTAAAAAAAAATATATTTAAAACAAAAAAAAGTTGTTTAAACAGAGGGTTCGGCCGGGGCCGAGCTCACTATGCACTACACAGTGGCCGGCGGGCCGAGCTCACTGTGCACTGCACAGTGGCCGGCGGCTGTGCTCACTGTGTGATACACAGTGTTCGACGACCGAGCCCACTGTGCCTTGCACAGTGGAGACTTCGGCAGCGCCGACTCCCGCCTCTCGTCTCCTCTCTACGTTCGCGCATCCCGTCTGTTGTTCACCCATCCTGTCCGCCCTGCAAAATGTAGGGTCAATAAAAAAATTAATTTAAAAAAAAGAGAAAACCCTAGCTCGGTTAGAGCTAGGGTAGAGGGGAAAATAAATAAGTTTAAGGGATTTAAAAAAAAATAAAGTGTCAAAGAAGTAATTTTATAATGTAATTTAAATTAGGGTTTACATGAAAATTACTTTTAAAGTTGTGGAAAAAAAAATTTATATTTAAAATTAGTTAGGGTTTCAATTTAGATAGACGGGAAAATTTTTAATTTCAATTAATTATATTTAGAACTAACTATTTGTGAAGCCTTAAATTAAATAGAAGGGGAAAATTAATTCCTTGAAAACTAAATTTGACTTTGGGAAGATAATTATCCTCATCGGATAATGTCAATAAGAAATTAATTTGACACTTTAATCGATTAAATTAAATAATGATTTAAAATGTATTTTAGGCAATATGGATTTATTGGAGATCAATTTTATTATCTACGTCTACCATTTAAATGAGTTTAATAAATTAAACTAACGACTATATTTGATGAGAAAATAAATTAAAACATTTAGTTTTCCGGAAATAAATTTTAATTAAGTTTCGATACTTAGTTAGTATCAGAGTTAGTTCGATTTTTGTTATGGCCAACATGTTAACACATGTCGTGATAGCGAACTTTGTTGATTAACTAGCTGTTTTAAAAAAAAAAATCATTCCGTTTTTGCCCTAAATTTTGGGCATGACATGTTATTGATGTGGTGTTGATTTTTGCTTTCATTGGTAATTTTCAGATCTGAATTTGTGGTTAAGTTATGTTTTTGTGCAAACAGATTCACCCCCCCTCTAAGTTTGTTGCATTTTTGCCAACACTCTTATGATTCTATCTTGGAGTTGAAGTAATTTCTATATCATACATTTTTTTGCTCAATATTTGGTATTTCAAATGCTTTACTATAATGATCTTTTTTAGCTTATATAATATAGTATATTACAGGTTCTCTACACCTTTTATTCAATAAAATAAAATAAGCATATATTATTATTATAGAGTTTATCATCTATTTTCTTTCATAATAATTTAATTAAATTATTATGCTTATTTTAAAAAGTGAATAAACATTAAATCTATTGAATTAATGTCTCATTATCCACCTACTATTCATAAGTTATCAAATTAATTAACATCACTTAATATGTATCAATTATCAATTTAATTAACAATTAAATCTTAAAACTTAACTTCATCTAGTTAACTAGCTAATCTATTTAATCATACTCTCTGTCTATAGACCAATCAAACTAATTCATTTGCCTATATATTCACTTAATTATTGTGTGCAAATAAGTAATCCCCTTTCAATTCCTCTATGCATTTACTTAACTAGTTCATGCAAACAATTTTCTCATTAGCCAACCTTTTTAACTCTCTAGTAAATTTTATTGACTAATATAAATATTTTAATTTCTAATAAAATAAATTTTAGACTCCCTCATGCTTACCACCCCTTGTCATTAGCTCCATCAAACTTGGATTCAACTTGAGACCCAATATTGAATCTCAACCATTCAAACAAAATTATAAATTGAACATTACATTCATCATTTGAATCATCATTCTTTTTGTATGATATATATTTTTTTTTAATTCTATACATCAATTCAAAAGGGTACACATTTTGACCACTTACATATCTGTACCCACTTCTTCAAACAACATAGTATTTATGGGTTTGGACAGCCATATATTTAATAAAAAAATAGTTTAACAACTCCGTTTGAAATTTAATTAAGATAAATGTGATTAACAAGTGTGTTTGGATGTCCATTTTTAACTTGGAATTTAAAATAGAAAATTTTAATTGAACATCTTTCCATTGCTTACCATGTTAGCCACACTTGTAGCGGTGAAACCAAAGTTCTTACCCACATTTGAACTCTACTTCATTTTCTTTTCTTGAAGTATCCTATAAAAAAATTGAAGTTCTATTTGATGTGGCACTTAGGATATAATGCATCTTTAACACTTTGATAGCATCCATTCAAGAACCAAAATAATTATAATTATTCTTTATATCTTTAGAAAATAAAATATTTAAAGACATCTAACATAGATCACTTAAACTAAATTTTAATTTATGGCCATATTTAAAATAATCAACCTAGTTCAAAAATGAGTATCTTATAAGTGTCTATTTAGTTAATTATTACATGATTTACATATGTAATATTTAGAAAGACAATTTATATCCAAGTTGGAAAGAAGAGCAAAGAAAATATCAAGAATCAAAACTTAATGTTTTTTGTTTGGATTCTTTTTTATTTCTCTACAAATATATTTATTCAGAAACTATATTTTCCTTATACATGGATGAAATTACACAGCTTTGGACATCTTACATTTTGGAGAAGCATTAAACATGCAATAACTTCACAACCTTACAATATTATAGAATTAAAAATATTACACTTTACAGTAAAAATATTTAAAATAGGCGACATTAAATAAAAGTTTCTATCAAATTGAGTAAAGAGCTAAGATGAAGATGTAGACCAATTTTCATCTCTTGAATTTCTTAGACCACTTTGAGTCTCAAGAAAAGGTGAGATATCCATCGGCAACTGAAAAGATCGAGTACCAAGAAATGTCCTTTCTATATCTTCTAATCTATTAGCTATCTCCATCATATTTGGACGTTGTTGTGGTAGCTCCCTTGTACAAGCCAACCCTACTTGCATGCATTGGGTAAGGCATGACAATACCATTGATAAACTAGGTTCATTTACATCTCTAAGCATGCTATTGTCTACCACTTCTGTGATTCTATTTGGAAAATCTATACCTACCCATTTTGGTAGATTCATTCCTTCTACAAATATGTCATCTGTAGGTTTTCTCCTTGTCAGCATCTCTAAAAGTAGGATACCATAGCTGTACACATCTCCTTTTGTGGAAATATTTCCACCCATTCCATATTCTGTAATTCAATACAATGATTACTTATTCTCAACCCATATGAAATATCCATGTTAAATATAAAACAATTTAATGACGATTTAGATTGTAATAATGTTCAAAATAATACCTGGTGCAATGTAGCCTATAGATCCCTTGAGTGCATTTGTAGAAGTCAATGAATCTATTGAAGTTCCAAATAGGAGTCTTGTAATGCCAAAGTCTGCTATATATGGAGTCATATCATGCTCGAACAACACATTATTTGGTTTTAAGTCACAGTGAATGACTTGGACAAAGCAATGGTGATGTAGATATGCAATTCCTTGTGCTATCTCCTTTGCTATTTGTAACCTGTTAGAAAAATTTAATCTACAATCATCCACTCCCTCAGGGTATAGCCATTTCTCCAAACTTCCATTTGACATTAATGGTAGAATAAGTGCTTTAAAATTAGGGTTGGAACAAGCTGAAATAATTTTGATCACATTGCGATGTCTGACTCTTTTTAACACATTGCATTCTTTGTAAAAGCTTTTGAGAGCATTTTCATCTTGTAAGTTGAGAACTTTAACAGCAATATTTGTACCATTGTTGAGAATCCCTTTATAAACAGATCCAAAACTACCAACTCCTAATAGATTGGTTTCATTAAACCGATTAGTTGCATCTTCAAGTTCTTCATATAGAATTCTTCTAGGCCAAATATTGAGATCAAAGGTATTTTGATTTCTCCTTTTGTAGAAAATAATCAGGATTGCAATAGATATGATAAATATTGCAATACCAATCACAATTGGTACTATCAACTTTTTGGAGGTAGAAAAATGACTCTGCTTAGAATTGGAGCATGCTTGCAAATTGATCCACTTACCACAAAGGCTAGGATTTCCCATCAGTGATGACTCATTAATTTTTGCAAAAACTCCTCCTTTTGGAACCTCACCTGTTAATTTATTTGAAGACAAATCAATATCTTCAAGGTTTTTGAGTTGTGTAAGTGATGCTGGTATTGGGCCATAAAATGAATTCCATGAAAGATTCAAATATTGCAAGTTTTTGCAACTTGATAGTGCAGCTGGAATTTCACCTGAGAAGTTGTTGACAGACACATCTATAGCTTGGACCATCACCATTTTGCTCATTTCTAAAAGAGAACCTTGCAAGAAATTGTTGGAAATATTGAAATAAAATAGGAGATTTTGAAGACCTGCTATTTCTGGGGATATGTTTCCCCTTAGCTTGTTGTGAGACAAGTCGATGAGCTCCAAATTTCGACATCTCCCTAAACTGGCAGGTATTTTTCCTGATAATTGATTATGGTCAAGATAAAGATTCCTTAGTTGTAGAAGATTACCTAGACTATTTGCAATTTTCCCTGAAAGCTTGTTTCTACTCAATGATAATACTCCCACATGTTTTGCTTGACCTAATTCTTTTGGAATACTTCCATATAAAATATTTTTTTCTAGATACAATCTTTCAAGCCTAGGAAGTTGACTAAGTGAAGATGGAATAGTTCCATTGAAATGATTGTCAGATAAATCCAAGTATTCCATCATTGTAAGGTTGCTAATGCCAATTGGTATGCTTCCCTCAATTTTATTGGAAGACAAATGAAAAACAGATAGTTGGCTTGATAGATGGCTAATAGAAGAGGGCAAAATACCAGTGAAATAATTAAAAGATAATTCTAGATTTTTTAAAGAGGAGCAATTAGTCAAGACTGTAAGAAGAGATAAATCATTGCTACCACTCACAAGATGATTTACCCCCAAACTAAGCTTTTGAAGTTGATGTAAATTACCAAACTCTAACGGTGGCTTGCCAATTAAATGGTTATAAGATAAATCAAGCACATATAGTTGAGTACAATTAAAGAGGGACGTTGGGATTTCTCCAGTAAGTTGGTTTCTTGTTAATAACAAAGATTGAAACACTGAAAGTTTACCAAACTCCGAGGGAATGTTGCCACTTAACTCATTATCATATAATGATAAGTTTTGGAGAAGAGTACAGTTGAAAAGGGCAAGGGTAATCACTCCTCTTAAGTTATTGTTGTCAAGAGCAAGAATTGTGAGTTGAGTAAGGTCACCTAATTCCATAGGAATACCACCATGTAGTTTGTTCTCCCCCAAATCCATGAAGGTTAAGGAGGAGATGTTTCCTAAGGAAGGTGGGATTGTCCCTGTCAATTGATTTGCTCCAAGCCAAAGGTTCTCTAAATGTGAAAGAAGACCAAGATCGGAGGGAATGCTGCCCGTAAGATGGTTAAAGGTTAGGATGAGTTGTTGCAAAGAATGACAACCCGCCAGAGCAGAGGGAATGGAACCTTCCAATCTGTTTCTGGACAATTTAAGAATCCTAAGGCGAAACAACCTACCCAATTGAGGTGGAATATGACCTTGGAAGTTGTTAGCTTTGAGATCAAGTACTCTAAGAAAAGAAAGATTGCCAAGGAAAGGAGAAATAGGTCCCAACAAAGACATACCAGTGAGATTCAATGAAAATACCCTTTGATGACGAGAAGCACAGAAAACACCAGTCCAATTGCAGAAAGAGTGCTGAGGAGACCAATTGAGCAAGAAATTTTGGGGGTCTGAAGAAAGAGAGCGCTTGAAAGCCAAGAGAGCTTCTTCGTCAGAATGATTGGAAGGAGAAGAAAGGGAGAGAGGAAGTACAAACATAAAGAAGAATAGAAGACAAGCCAACTTCATCTTCATCTCTATTTCTTGCTTATACAACTTTAGTCTATCAAATTATGTTTTTTTAAGTGGGTTTGGCGTCCTTATATATAGCTCTAAATTCCGCTGATCCCACTTCGAATCAGATTTCTTCAATGCCGTGCCGTGTGGAAATATTTAGCAATCTTGACCCGGCATTGTGGCGTATAAGTTCGGTCTTCTTGAATCCTCCTAAATTTTTTGGAAAATTTCTTCAGTGCTGTTTCGACGAAGGATAGTGATATGTTTTCTCATAATGAGCTGCGAAGCCGTGTGAAATGGTGAAAAGTGTGTTGATTTTGTCGGCCATTTGCATAACAAACAAATTCTAAGTTGGTCACTGAGAGTGCATTGATTTTTGTTTGATGAAATGGTATCAGCATAGATATTTTACTGTGAGTGCATTGATTTTTGTTTGATGAACACGTGTCAGCATAGATATTTTAAAATAAATTATTCTCGATGTTTTGGTCAATCTTGCCAAGTGAGAAAATTGCATTTTCTACATAGAAAAAGAAAAATGTTGTGAAATGTGGAAGGAAAGTTTTATTTTCTACATACAAACAAACAAAGCTGTGGAAAATAAGAGGAAAGATATATTTTTCACATGGAAAAGGACAAAAGTCGTCAAGAAATTGTATAACTAGACAAAAGACATCATTCATGTGGGAAATGGGAGGAGGAAACTTATATTTTCTAGGTAGAATTAAAAAAATGGTGTAAAAAGTGATTGTGAAGTTATATTTTCCACATAGAAATCAAAGCTAGTTGTGGAAAATGAGAGGAAAGCTATATGTTCCACATGGAAAGAGGGAAAAAGTTGTCAAAAATTGCATTACTAGACAATAAGTATGTTGACTTGTAAACAAAATTATTGAATAAAAAATATTCATAAGCATTTGCTCGCCAACAATATTCCTCTATTCATAAGCTATATGTTCATGTAGAGAGTGACCCACACTAAAATCTTTTAAGTTTTTTTTGTGTCTAACAATAGAGAATAGATTAACTATTGTTATGATAGATTTTGTAATCCAATTATAATTTTTTTAAATATTTATGAAAGCAAAAGATTACATAAAATGAGAATTAATCATGAATTTGAATATTGTTAAAGAACAAAGAATATCGCGGTTTAAACACTTCGTTGGTGAAGCGGCCACTAAGGTTCAAACCCCTGCTGGGCCATTGTGCTCACAAACCTTGTATCTTCGCTGGGCCATTGTGCTCGTGGGTTTGAACAAGTGAAATGTGGGGATGAGGTCCCTTGGTTGTGCCCTCACCGAGTCATAGCTCCAGGTCAAAAGCATTTCATGTGGAGTCGGAGGGCGTGTCATGCCCCCCGGTTGTGGCCTCACCGATTCATAGCTCCGGGTCAAAAGCATTTCACGTGGAGCCAGAGGGCGTGTCATGCCAGCGTCGCCAATCACGTTAAAAAATTTACTAGCCATTATTTAGAAAAAAAAAAAAAAAAGAACAAAGAATAGATAATTGTAATCAACCATTAAATTTCAAAAACAATCCAACAAATGACTTTTAGAAAACCATAACAAAAAATAAACACTATAAAATATTGGAGAGCTATCCTCCCATGAATTGCATGATTCTTTGCATTTGCATCAACATAAAGGAAAATGTTAACTTTTTTAATGAGAAACTTTTAATGTAATTAGTTGGATGATGCTCTACATTTAATAAGTTATGTTTATATTTGCATCCAAAGTTTCATTACAATTAAATATTCATTATTATTACCAATTAGTATAGATATTTTAAATACATTTATCTCAAAATTTATTTTATTTATTTTATATATATACAGACACACATATTTATATGTATATGTATATATACACATAAATATACATGTACACACGCATATAGACACAAAATACTTTACTTTTTGATAATATATTTGTTTTACTTTTGTATTCATTTTTTAATTTTACCTTTGAATAAGCACCATCATAATTCTAATTTTAAATAATGTTATTTACATCTATTTTTTATATTTATATTTTTTAATTAATTTTATTACTTAGAATTATTAAACATACATTTTTAAAAGGGTTTAACTTTTGATTTACTAATAATTTAAAATAAAGTTTGGTGAGACATTTTTACAAAGAAATGAAGATTAATTTTAAAATTTTAAACTTTTTCAATATTTTTAGTTAAATATTTAATTTTTAAATAATAATTTATATTTATATTTTATATAACAATTATATTTAATTTAAAAAAAAAAAATTATACTTATTTTTCTATATAATTCTAAATTTCTTAATTTTTCAATTGTTTAAGATTTATGTCTTTCCTTAAGTTTTGTCCATCAAAATTTTAACTATAATTAACAAATAAAACTTATTTATTTCTAATTATCAAAATAAAATATTAAAAAAATAAATAAATATTTTATTAGTGGTGTGAGTGTGTTAAGTGTGTTAAGACAAAATTGTCTCTTACCTTAAAATTGAAAGTGTTGATAATGTTACTTATTTTGAAAATTATTGTCAAATTTAAGACAAAGGGTAATATTTTTTGTTAAGACACTCAGATCAATATGTTTAACCCCTTGCTCCACCCATTGATCCTATTCTAAAATATCTCTTGACATTAATTAATTGAATTACATACTATCTAAATTGTGATAGGTAGGTACTTATATTCTATTTGAAATCTTAGAATATTGTTAAATTTCTTCAGTGCTGTTTCGACCAAGGATAGTG
The DNA here is from genome assembly GCF_030272615.1 of Cryptomeria japonica. NCBI lineage: Eukaryota > Viridiplantae > Streptophyta > Pinopsida > Cupressales > Cupressaceae > Cryptomeria > Cryptomeria japonica. The sequence goes on from NC_081408.1 coordinate 272,194,374, forward strand.
GTATCTTTTCTCATAATGAGCTGCTAAGCCGTGTGAAATGGTGAAAAGTGTGTTGATTTTGTCGGCCATTTGCAACTAACAAAGTCTAAGTTGGTCACCGAGAGTGCATTGATTTTTGTTTGATGAAATGGTGTCAGCATAGATATTTTACTGTGAGTGCATTGATTTTTTTTTATGAATAGGTGTCAGTATAGATATTTTAAAATAACTTATTTTCAATGTTTTGGTCAATCTTGTCAAGTGAGAAAATTGCATTAGGAAAAAAGTCTTGGAAAATGGGAGGAAAGTTATATTTTCTACATAGAAAAAGAAAAATGTTGTGAAATGTGGAAGGAAAGTTTTATTTTCTATATACAAACAAACAAAGTTTTGGAAAATAAGAGGAAAGATATATTTTTCACATGGAAAAGGAATTGTATAACTAGACAAAAGACATCATTCATGTGGGAAATGGGAGGAGGAAACTTATATTTTCTAGGTAGAATAAAAAAAATGGTGTAAAAAGTAATTGTGAAGTTATATTTTTCACATAGAAACCAAAGCTAGTTGTGGAAAATGAGAGGAAAGCTACATGTTCCACATGGAAAGAGGAAAAAAGTTGTGAAAAATTGCATAACTAGACAATAAGTATGTTGACTTGTAAACAAAATTATTGAATAAAAATTATTCATAAGCATTTGCTCTCCAACAATATTCCTCTATTCAGACATGTAAAGAGTGACCCACACTAAAATCTTTTAAGATTTTTTGTGTGTCTAACAATAGAGAATTGATTAATTATTATTATGATAGATTTTATAATTCAATTATAATTTTTTTTAATATTTATCAAAGCAAAAGATTACATAAAATGAGAATTAATCATGAATTTGAATATTGTTAAAGAACAAAGAACACATAATTGTAATCAATCATTAAATTACAAAAACAATCCAACAAATGACTTTTAGAAAATCATAACAAAAAATAAACACTATAAAATATTGGAGAGCTATCTTCCCATGAATTGCATGATTCTTTGCATTTGCATTAACATAGAGGAAAATGTTAACTTTGGTAATGAGAAACTGGTAATGTAATTATTTGGATGATGCTCTACATTTAATAAGTTATGTTTATTTTTGCATCCAAAGTTTCATTACAATAAAATATTCATTATTATTAGCAATTAGTATAGATATTTTCAATACATTTATCTAAAAAGTTATTTTATTTATTTTATATATATACAAACACACATATGTATATGTATATATACACATAAATATACATGTACATATGCACATATAGACACATATAGTACTTTACTTTTTGGTAATATATTTGTTTTAGTTTTGTATTCATTTTTTAATTATACTTTTGAGTAAGCACCATCGTAATTCTAATTTTGAATAATGTTATTTGCGTCTCATTTTTTATATTTGTTTTTTTTTAATTTTAACTATTACTTAGAATTATTAAACATACATTTTTAAAATGGTTTACCTTTTGATTTACTAATAACCTAAAATAAAGTTTGGTGAGAAATTTTTACAATGAAATGAAGATTGATTTTAAAATTTTAAACTTTTTAAATATTTTTAGTTAAATATTTAACTTTTAAATAATAATTAATATATATATATATATATTTATATAACAACTATATTTAATTTAAAAAATATTTTTATACTTTTTTTTTTAGGCAAAAGGCCGAGGCCTATAATATATGAAATGCAATAAGAAGAGATTACATAAAGGTGGTAGGGCGCTTAACGACTGCCACCCATGTTACAATAACGCTTCCACGATCGGTGACCAAGAATAAACCATGTAGGATAAAAGAGGACAAAAGTTACAAAATATGCTATTATGGAATGTTGCTCCAATACATGAGGAAAGAGAAGCTAGATTTGCAAAATTTGAACACTGAAGATGTATTGGGACAACCTTTGTCAAATACCAAGATCAAAAGATGGACTATGAGCACATACAACCATTGGAAAAAGAGAGAGCTTGAGAGAATTCCAAAATTATGACTTGCCACATCACTACTTTGGAGCGCCCACTACGAACAATAGCACCAAGACCACCCCGCTCGCAAAAAAGAACATCCCTTATGCACAACCTGTAGGAAACCATAGGCTTCCATCCACCCACACCACTAGAAACAACAGAAACCTGCAGGACACCATAGTCTTGAATCTACCCACACCACCCAAAAAACAATAGAGAGACCTCCACTGACAGAACCGACCCCACAAAATTTGAAGCCCAAGACTGATTATTGAGAAATTCTAGATTCGAGAGAGGTGGTCACTTTGCTTGGCAGGGGGAAGGAATTATCATTCCCAAAAAAGTCTAGCTCTGCGAATTCCCTCAAAAACCATACTACCATGAACTTCTCAATTAGAATCGACCACAATGGCTCTCCAATAAGCCAAGTAAATTGCTGAACCTAGTCTAGAAAGGGGTGAGGAGAGGAGTACTACAGGCCGTGAACAAAGGATAAGAACATTGATCTAGGGGTGGATTCAACCTGAAGAAAATCCTTATTTAGGAAGCCACCCCACCACAAATATCCATTGGACAAAGTATAATTACCCAACTGTTGATTCATTTCCTCCCAAGTGAATGCAAAGGAGTGGATGAATGCACCAATTACCAATTTTGTGAGGTCCCACGAGTAGCATAAAACCATGAAATTGGATGCGAATCTGGACGTGACAACGCTAGGAGGAACTACTAGGTTAGTCGCAATCCAATGCTCCCCAATAACCGATCTCATTTCCCATTCTAGGAAATAATTGGGGATTGCAAATGTATCTGCCATGTTGATGGGATGAACATGTGCTAAGGAAAAGTTTGAAATGAGGCTGAGGGCAGTCCACAACACCAGCACCGAAGGAACTGAGAAAACTAGTGCAAAACTTCATTGAGGCCCCGTATTTCAGTAGAGTTCCCATGTGCAAAGCTCTACAAACCTCCTAAACCATGAGAGGAGCTTGAGATTAATGCTTGGAATGACTTTCACTTGGTGGGGATTGTATGACTCATTTACTACCACCCTCAAATCATCAACAAACAATAATGAGTCTGAGATAATTATAAATCCTTTAAGCCGCCATTCCTTTCATAAAGCAGATGAAAACCCGTTAGAATGACTGATAATACTTCAACTCGTGCTGAATTTATATTGAATTGAAACTAAGCTCATCCATCCAACTTGGCATTGTGCCAAGCATGAGTTAAGATGGTGCTACAAAATCCCTTGTCGTGCCAAATGGAGTGCATTGAAATAAATATTCCCACTAATTGAGATCTCTGAGAAATGTACATCATATAAGATTGGGACTCCTATGATATTTACCCACATGACGCTAGACTAACATTCACACCTAATCTGACATCCACTGAACAATCGACCTGGCAAAAAATCTACGAGAGGCGAGGGAGGGATTGAAGCTCGAGCTCGTCGACACTAGCTTGTCCATGGAAAGAAGAGTGAAGACCAATGTGAAGGAGAAATTGAGTTACGTCCTTTATGAAAATATTGAGCATGACTCAATGATAAAAACTCCCGTTCAGCCTTATATGCAATCAAACAAGCACTGAGTTAGTAATGGGATGATCAATTATGTGAAAGGTCCCTATCTACTTGATCCTTGAGAACTTTGATTATTTGGAAATCTTGGTGTGACAACACCACTTTCTCTAGGTCTTGATTACAACCCAATTTTGCTAAGATATCTGCCACTTTGTTGGCTTTCCTATAACAATGATATTTGATAAGGGGATAATGAAGGAATTAATTCTTTGGCCTCTTGAATGATGTAATCTACTTGCCAATTGGGAGTTCTTTTCTTGAGGAAAGCAGATAAAATATTCTGAGAATCTCCTTCAATAATTATATTGCAAGCATTGACTTTGATTGCTAACTCGATGCCTAGAAGGAGAGCCTTTGCTTTTGCAATGTTATTAGAGCCATTTGGGAACCTTCCATATCCTGCTACCAGTACTATTCCCTCTTGGTTTTTGATGACACATTTGATACCTAAAGTTCCTGGATTCCCACGAGATGCACCATCAAAGTTTAATTTGGAAAAATAGCTCATGGGGGGTTTCCATCTAATTTCCTTTCTGTCAATTCTGGTTGTTTGATTGCACATTAGTCTCCCCTTAAAAGGTAGCTTTATGAATTTCCATTTTTTTAGTATGTCATCATCCCATGAGGAGAAAAGTGAGCTTAATTTTTTCTTTCTAGATGTGCATGCATTCACTGCTTCTGAGATTGAAGATTCAATTTTGAGATTCATATTAGCTAACTTATTTATTTCTTTTCTAAAGATTCTTTTGTTTCTTTCCCACTAAATATTCCATATCAAGACAACTGGGGCAATTTCCCAAATGACTGCAAAAAAGGACTCCTTATAGAGTGAAGGCCAAGCTTTAAAAATCACTAAGACTGACTGTTGCATAGGGAAAGACCTGTCTAGTTTTTGGAAAAGCCACTTCCAACATTCTTGGGATACTTCACATTGTAAGAGGAGATGATCTAAATTTTCAATGCATGAGGTGCATAGAATGCAATTGAAAGGTGCTTCTATTTTTCAGAAGTGCCACTCTGTCACTTGTCAGAATGTGATCCTTCAAAGTAATCCACACAAAATCTCCCGCCTTTTGTAGGCCACAATCATTCCAACATAAGGAAAAATTTCATGATTGGGGAGGAAGGTCCTGGTACGAGAGGACTTTCAGACCATCTTTGACTATGTAAGAGCCTAATTTTGATGGAGTCCAAACCATCCTATCATCCTTATCTTTGAAGAAGATCTATCTCATTTCTAAAGCTTCTTGTAGTTTGTGAATTTGGAGCAATGGTATTGGAAAATGAGAAAAAGATTTCCATTTTTCTTTGGGTTTGCCTTTGACCAAAGTGACATAGAAATAATCCTTAACCAAATAACCCCACTAATTTTGTAAACATTGCTTGATGTCCTCTAAACCCTGGAAATTATCTAAAGCCAGAGAATTGTTCCAAGGGTCTTCCCAAAATCTTGCTAGACTACCATTGTGAACTACCCAAGCTAGATTTGGAAGCAAAATCTTTCTGCAATCCATAATGAAGTTCCACATTGTTGATCCTTTGGGCGGATTGGCAAGATTAAAGATCCTTTATGGTTCATTGGAGTCTAGGTACTTGCTTCTAATAATAGAGGCCCAAATGGAAGAGGGATTATCATAGATTTTCCATACTAGTTTTGCGCCAAGAGAAAAAAATTTGTCTTCAAAGTTTGGGATGCCCGCTCCACCAATTCTTTTTGGAATACATACCTTCTCCCAAACTAAAAGGTGGATTTTATTTTTGGCCTCTTTGTTTCCTTGCCATAAGAATTTCTTAAGGTGGGATTCAAGGATATTTCTTGTTCTATATGGCATTGGTAGCACTGAAATAATATAATTAGGGATGGTAGATAACACTGACTTGATCAGAAGTATTCTCCCAGCTAGTGATAACCAATTATTCTTCCAAGAATCCATTTTATTTTTATTTGATGTAATGATGGAATCCCAATACTGATTTCTATTTACTCCTGAAAACAAAGGGATACCCAAATACTTACAGGGAAGTTTGGCCTTCTTGAATCCTAAGGTCTTGATCAAATTTTTTGACAAGATGGGAGAGCAGTGGAATAAAAAAACTTCTGATTTTTCCTCACTAACTTTTTGACCTGATAAGTTTCACAATATGATGAAATGATATCCTTGATGACCTTGGCCACTTTAACCAAAGCAGTTGCAAACAGGATTGTATCATCAGCAAAGAGGTAGTGAGTAAGGACAATTTGGGATTGGGGAATGTTAATTCCCTTCCATAATGAGGACTCCTGACTGGCCGAAATTCCTCTGCTTAAAGCTTCTGTCATAATAATGGAGAGAGATGGAGAGAAGGGATCTCCTTGTCTCACTCCTTGAGTAGATGAGAAAAAATCCACTTAGGATCCATTCCACAGAACTAAGAACTTTGCACCTGAGATGCAGGAAAGGATCCATTTGCTCCAACCTATGGAGAACCCAAATTTAATAAGGACTAGATACAAGAAATTCTAGTTTACTCGGTCATAAGATTTTAGCATATCTAACTTAATAATAATAGCTTCCATTTTATGTTCCATGATTGTGTGAATTGTTTCAAGAACCACCATTGCCCCTTCTGAGGTATCTCGACCCTTGACAAAGCCTCCTTGTTGTTTCAAGATGATCCTGGGAATGAGGGAAGCTAGTCTAAGGGAAATGGCTTTAGTGATGATTTTGTAAATTGAATTACAAAGGGATATAGGTCTGAAATCTGCAAAGGATAAAGGATTAAGCATATTAGGGATGAGAACTATATAATTCTATCTAATTAAGATTTATATAGGTCTGAATTCTTATATAGGTCCAAATTCTTATATAGAAATTTAAGATTTAAATGTCTTTCCTTAATTTTTGTCCATCAAAATTTTAACTATAATTAACAAATCAAACTTATTTATCTCTAATTATCAAAATAAAATATTAAAAAAATTAACTATTATTTTATTAGTGATGTGAGTGTGTTAAGTGTGTTAAGGTAAAATTGTCTCTTATCTTAAAATTGAAAGTGCTGATAATGTTACTTATTTTGAAAATTATTGTCAAATTTAAGACAAAGGGTAATATTTTTTGTTAACACACTCAGACCAATACGCTTAACCCCCTGCTCCACCCATTGATCCTATTCTAAAATATCTCTTGACATTAATTAAGTAATTGAATTACATACTATCTAAATTGTGATAGGTAGGTACTTATATTCTATTTGAATTCTTAGAATATTGTTATATATTTTTATATTAATTATAACTTAATGTATACATGAATTGGTTCTTTTGAATTATGAAATTTATTTTTATAATAAAAATATAAAGTTAGTCACATTTCATTACCATTTATTTAAGATATTAATTTAACCATAATAAATAATTATAAATTTTAGAGTTCAAATTAGAATGATTAATAAATCAAATCTATAAAATTCAAATAAGTCAAATGTGATATTTTTCTGAAATTTTGAAATATGATCATATGAATTCTATTTAACTAATTTGTTGACAATTATGATTCTTATCATAGAAACACTTTAGAATTCTTAAATTAATGGTTATTTTCTATTTAGTTTAGATTAACGATTATGAATTGATTTTATACCCTTATGTATAAACCTGGTGTTAAAAAATGGACATGACACATAACTAGAAACCAATGCAAAACTAAATATTATTGTAGAGGTTCCTAGACTTGTTGTACCTTTGTTTGGAATGAGGTGGCATAAAAAAATACCATTTCAGTACATGCTAGAATTTTTTTGTTCTTCTTTGGTCAATATCCTAGCTAATATAAGCTGATTTTTTTAGTATTTCACATACTACTATGGATGGTCTTTAATTTTTTTTAAAAACCTATTTTATTTTAATTTAAAATATTTAAGTGTTATTATTTTTTATCAATGTAAAAAATTCATTCGAAGGCCAAAGAATGTTAGGCATGTCATATCACTTGATATTTATAAGGTAGAAGTTAAGTAGCATAGAGAAATTATAGGTGAAGAACAAATTAGGCTCTTTTTTTAAAGTTGTGATTAGATTTAGCATCTAGAGGTTCATCCATATTCCTTAAACATTTTATGTCATGGATGGGTTACACATAGAACTGTTACTATTTGAAACACAAATGACAAGCTTTTCTTTAAAATAGTGATGTTTATAATCCAAAACTTGTTTGATAAGTTGATTTACCATTGTCAAAATGGATTCATATGGAGATTATAGATCTTGGATGCTACCTTGAATAGACACAAAATAGTTTACTCCATGGATAGAAGTAACAAACAATATATAGCTCTCAAACTGGACATTTTCAAATCTTATGGCAAAGTCTTTTAAAACTTTCGATTCATAGGTCTCAAGAAGTTTTCATTTTAGATTAATCTATTTCAAACCAGTCTATGAGTGTATTTAGAGTGTGTGCAAGAAGTTGAGTCCATTTTTTAGCCAAAAAGTGGAAGTGTTTACCCTATTTTTCAGAATTCATCTTAATTGAGCTAAAAATTTGAAGCACTTAAACACTAAATCTTGAAGAAAGTCAATAATAGGAAATGTAGTGCTCAAAGTCTAGTTTATAAATATATAATTTATTTTGAGTTATATTTATTGTATATATTGATATGATGTTTGAGAGTAGTTTAAAATATCTAGGAGATATAATGCAAGTTCTAGATATTATAAGACCTTATAAATTTTTAGACAATTAAATTTTAGTAATTAGCGAGCTCCTATTAGTATTTTATCATTCTCTTTATCTCCCTCAAGCTCTTGACCTATGTCTCTACCTCTCTCAAACATCCCTAACTCTCTACTCTTTGTATCCTCTCTTTTTATACACCTCCCCTCACTCCCTCCCTACCTCTATTCCTATGCATATACCTCTGTATATCTCTCTCTCCCTGCCTACATATATGTCTCTACGTACATATCTCTTAAACCCTCTCTCTCTCCCACCCCCTTTTCTCCACTTATTTCCATCTTCCCCTCTCACTCTCTCTCCATCTATAGATCTTGATCCCTCCTTCCTTCCATTTCTCCCACCATCTACCTATTCATCTCATTAGCTACTTCTTTCTATCTCCTCTCTCACTCTCTTTGTTCATCTATATCCACACTCACACTCTCTTTATAAAAGTAGAGAGGGAGGGAGGAAGAGGTAGGTAGAGTGAGTGAGAGGGGAGATAAAGAGAGAGATTGTGGACATAGATGGATAAGATGAGAGGGAGAGAGGAGATATAAATAAGTAGAGAGAGATGGATAGGTAGATAAGGGGAGAGTGGGAGTGGCGGAAAGGTAGAGAGAGAGGGTGAAAGAGAGATGTATGTAGAGAAAGATAAGTTGGTAGGAAAGGAGACAAAAGTATGTAGAAAGTGATAGAGATAGAGAGGTATATGTAGAGAGATAGAGGTAGTTAGCGAGTGAAGGGAGGTGCATAGAGAGAGGAGACAAAGAGTAGAGAGTTGTGTATGTTAGAGAGAGGTAGAGAGATAAGTCTAGATTTTGGGAGAGAGAGTGAAATAAATAGGTAGAGAGTGGATAAAGAGGAGATAAAATTAGTGAGGGAAGGAGGGAGGGGTAGGCAGAGAGAGTGAGAGGGTAGATAAAGAGAATGATTGGGGAGATAGATGGATTGAAAGAGAGGGAGAGGGGAGATAGAAATAAGTAGAGAGATATGGATAGGTAGAGAGGGTGGGAGGGAAAGGAGAGAGGGGTGAAGAGGTAGAGATACAGAGAAAGAGAGGGGGGTGGAAGACTTATATGAAGAGAAAGATAAGTCGTGATGCAAGAGCATCCCCCATCAATGAGCAATCTTGCATCAACCAAAAATATTTGTTTTTGTTTTTGTTTTTGTTTAGTTCCGTGTTGTAGCTTCTGTGTTTCTTCTGGCATTCTGTGGTAGCTATTTATTTTTTGTTGCGGATCATATTTTTGGCTTCTAGAAATGTTCTTATACCTTATTCTATATTTTCAGTTCATTTGGATTCTTTTCCAGCAATTTATTGCTTCCAAATTGGATGTTTCTTGGTTCCCGGAGCAGTTTTGAGCTTAACAACTAGTTGGAGATTTCTTCTCTTGCAGAGTGATATCTCAACTTGTGGATATAATTGGCACCATGTACGATGTTCCTAGGTCCTTATCCAAACTTCCTTGGTGGTCCAAACTTCATTTGTGTTCTTGGTGGAGGATATCTTCACATTTTGGGTCCGACCTATTTTACACATTTCATTTTCTTGTCATTGGAGGATGTAATCATTTTTGGCTGACCTGGATGTGTTTCAGATGCTATATATATTTTGGTATTTAGTCCATTAGGGGATAAGAAAAAATATATGACAATTTAGGTTCATGATATGTAATTTGAACTCCTCTGGAGGTCCCAATGAATTGTAATCAGGAGTGTATGTTGTTCTAGGCCTGTAAACCTATATGTATACCGGATGTTGCCAACTAGTTTGTAATGAATCTATGAGATTGTGGATGTCTGATTTTGCATTTCCTACATTCTGTATTGTTGCTTTCATTGTGTTACTGTTGCTGCATGATCAGGATTATTCTCTTTGAGGATCCTTTGAGTTGTGGTTGCATCAAGTTGGTAGGGATGGAGAGAAAGGCATGTAAAAGAGATAGAGAGGTATATGTAGAGAAATAAAGGTAGCTAGTGAGTGAGGAGAGGTGTGTTGAGATAAAGGAGACAAAGAGTAGAGAGCTAAGGATGTGAGATATAGGTAGAGAGATAGGTGTAGATTTTGGGAGAGATATAAGAGAGAGAGAGATAAAGAGGTAGAAAGAGGATAGAGGTGAGATGGAGAGGTATATGTAGAGAAATAGAGGTCAGTAAGGATTGAGGGGAGGTGTATAGATAGGATATAGAGAGTAGCGAGTTGAGGATGTGAGAGAGAAGAAGATAGATAGGTCTAGTTTTTGGAGAGAGAGGAGAGAGTGAGATAGAAAGGTAGGGAGTGGATACAAGGGAGATAAAAGTAGAGAGGAAAGGATGGGTGGTGTGAGAGAGAGGGTGAGAGGGAGACAGAAAGAGAGGGTGGAAGAGATATGTATGTAGAGATACATGAGTTGGTAGGAAGGGAGAGAAGGTATGTAGATAGAGATAGAGATATATATTTATTCATATAGGTAGGTAGGGAGTGAGGAGAGGTGTGTAGGGAGAGAGGAGACAAAGAGTAGAGAGCTAAGGATGTCAAAAAGCTGTTGAGAGATAGATCTAGGTTTTGTGATAGAGGGGAGAGAGTGAGATAGAGAGGGGAAATAAGAGAGATAAAAGTAGAGAGAGAGAGAGATAGATAGAGAGAGAGGTATGTATAGAGCTCTATAGAGATGCATATGTAGAAAATATAGGTAGGTAGGGAATGAGGGGAGGTGTATAGAGAGAGGAGATATAGAGAGTAGAGAGTTAAGAATGTGAGAGAGAGGAACAAAGACAGGTCTATATTTTGGGAGAGAGAGGAGAGAGTGATAGAGAGGTAGAGAGGAAATAAAGGGGAGATAAAAGTAGAGAGGAAAGGAAGGAGGAGTTATGAGAGAGAGAGAGAGAGAGAGAGAGAGAGAGAGAGAGAGAGAGAGAGAGAGAGAGAGAGAGAGAGAGAGAGAGAGAGAGAGAGAGAGAGAGAGAGAGAGTGAGAGAGAGTGAAAGAAAAATGTATGTAGAGAAAGATAATCTAGTAGGAAGGGAGAGAAGGTATATAGAGAGAGATAGAGAGGTATGTGTAGAGAAACATAGGTAGATAGAGAGTGAGGGTAGGTGTGTAGAGACAAAGGAGATATAAAATAGAGAGTTAAGGATGTGAGAGAGTGGTAGAGAGATAGGTCTAGAGTTTGGGAGAGAGAGGAGAGAGTGAGATAGAGAGGTAAAGAGTGGATAGAGGATAGATAAAAGTGGAGAGGGAAGGAGGGAGAGGTGGAGAGGTAGATATTTTGAGAGAGAGAGAGAGAGATCTTAGGTGGAAGAGATATGTATGTAGAGAAAGATAAGTGGGTAGGGAGGGTGAGAAAGATATGTAGAGAGAGACATAGAGGTATACATGTAGAGAAATAGAGGTAGGTAAGGAGTGAGGGGAGGTATGTAGAGAGAGAGGAGAGAGAATAGATAGTTAAGGATGAGAGAGAGGTCTAGATTTTGGTAAAGAGAGGAGATAGTGAGATAGAGAGGTAGAGAGGGGATAGAGGAAGAGTGATATGGAGAGATATGGGTCTAAAATTCAAGGAAAATAAAGAGAGAGAGATAAGAAAAACAACAAAATGCTGATAGGAGCATGTTGATTACTGAAATTTAACTATTTGAAAAAGTTATAATATCCTCTAAAATATATAATTTTTATTATAACTCCTAGAGATCTTGAAGCTAATCTCAAACATCCTATAAATATATACATGAAATATAACTTAAATTATAATTTATACTTAAATGTTATATTTTCATGTATATTTACGTTATTTTCTATAAAAAATATAAATAATTTAAAAAGAAACATGATCTCATTTTATTTTTGAAACGGGATCCCATTTCATAGATTTAGGCTCGGGATCTTGTCACAAAATGGGATCCCATTTCAAATCTTGGCTCGGGACCCCGAAGCATAGTGGGATCATATTTGATTCAAAAAAAGTTGGTCTTTTTGGGTAAGTCCAAAATATCCACTCTAAGTGGAATCAACTTTGTGCACTTATCCTTAACATGGTTGAATATTTAGTATTAGTTAATGGCATCCCTAAGGGCTTCTTAATTTCTAATAGAGGTGTCAAGAAAAGGGAACCCTTTTCATATCACCTATTTATATTGATGGCAAAATTTACTAAAAGTAATGTTCTTACTAGTATGACTAGAACATGGGATCTTAAAGATATCAAACCTATTACCTTAGTTCACCCCTTTATTGTCCAAAATTTTTATGGATGAAGCAATCCTTTTTGGATATACATCTATCTTAGAGGTGAGAATATGGAAAATTTTCATGTAAATTCATCTTTACTTTAATGTATTAAACTTGATTAAAGTCATCTTTACCTCTTCAACATCTCCTTGGAGTTTGAACACAATATCTTAGCTATTTTGGGATGCATTGATGCTGAACTCCTAGCTACTTATCCATAAAAATAAATCTTAAAAAATTATGCATCTCACAAACAACCACATCAATAAATACAAGGTAAACCAATTACACAAATTTTTCACAAATCAATCTAGCTAAGAAACAATCACTCAACACTATACTGCTAAAGTTGTATTGAAGAAAAAGAGTTCCAAATAACCCTAAATTACTTTTGTTCTCATTCTAAATGAAATATTGTTGGAGTCCTCCTTGGCCACACAATCCTTATCACAAATATTTGAGGTGAATATATGCATGCAATAATATTCCTTTATTGCTTACCAACTCTATGCATTGATAACTTAATTTTTCTTTTTTCTTTGATGAGGCCACCAAAATAACATCAAAGAATTGATTATAGTAAAAATTGGTGCACTAAAACCATTAAATTTATAGAGGATTATCCCTCTTATAATTAACATAACACAATCTTATCAATAGATGATTTCAAGGTGTATAATCTCCTACCCATTGAATGTTTTCTACTACAAGGATCTTTCTTTATTATTTTCATCATCTCAATTAACTTTTGTTCATGGACATTGTTTATAGTATAGATACTTAGACAACAATACCTTCAAATGAGGTTTTGAAGCCTATGCCTACTTTTTTCTATAGACCCGCTAAGTAGGATAACATGCTCTATTGTTGTAGTGTTGTAAATTGTACACCCTTGCTAGGGTGGTACAATATCACACTTAGGTTAGAACTTGCCTTAGTGTGTCTTGCATCTTGCATTTCTCATTCCCCTTTAAGCATTTAATTAATTAATTTAATTAAATATAAGGTCATGTCTCATCACTTTACACATTAAAAATTTGGGCACTTTACCCTAAGTGTGCCCCTTTTCATCTTATTCCTCCAATGAATCATTTAATCATAAACCCTAATTATGTCTTATTTTGACCATTTAGGCCTTATTTCAGATATCAAAACATCTCAAAATCAGCTGTACCTTTGGGATGTGCTCTAATATCATCATATATAATGGCCCCAAAAATTTGGTGAAAAGTTGGTTGAACCGTGGCGGGAATCCACATGGTCCGCGACTTTTTTCCTAAAATTTCGGGAGCACAATCCTATGATATAATAATGCTTAACCCCAAAATATCAATGGGAAATTCAAATCCTAGGTTGGCCTAAACATGAAATTAAGATCTAGGGTTTCATACTTAAGAGCTCTCTTTCTTCATTTGAAGAGGTCTTTTTCTAAGAATCTAAGAATAGGTTTTTGGAGCATTAGAGCCTTCTTTGCAGCGAAAGAGTAGATGTTTTAAGTCTTCAACAACATTTAACATTCACCTATCAAAAATTCATCAAGCATCATTTTATCAATTGGGGGTTTTTAATATGTAGAAGAACAATAGGAGATCACTAACCGATGATTGGCTTGTACCTCTCCCTTGGGGTTGGGTATGGTTTCATGTTGTTTTCATGTCTTTGCATAGGCTTCATTTTCATTTACATTCATGCTTTAGATCACTTTGCATTGTGGATTTAGATAATTTACTTTGTCAATTATAAGCAATTGGGGTTTACTCTTTAGGGTTGCTCTAGGTTGTTTACTTTCATTCTTAGGATCTTGCACACACAAGGTTCTTGCACACACATTTTCAGTACATTATCGACTATTTGTGGAGGTGGAAATCACCAACATGGGGGTTTAAATAAGGCAACACCCTATATAGCCACCCCAAACCTTCCCTTTTTAGTTGCAGGTGTAGAAACAAGAATCCAGAGGCAGTTTCAGATCTGAAAAGTGCATCAACACCACCCAAAAATCTCAAAATTGCATAAATCTATCAAGGACAGGGGTGTGGCACCCTAGTCCTTCCCAGGATAGGAGCGTGGCACCTTGGTCTTGCCCAGGATAGTGGTGTGGTACCATGGTATTGCCCTCTATCAGCAGGACTTGACATAATAGTACTTTGCAGATCTTAGAATCCCTCCTGTCAGTTGCAGCTCTAGAATTGCAAAATTAGGACAGTGGCATGGCACCTTGGTCTTGGACATTTCTGCTCAGATTTCAAACATAGGTACGCCTCTGATTTTTTGATCTGTACTTTTCAGCAGTGTTTCAGTTGTTCTTTGATCTGCATTATCAGATTAGGATTGGCTTGCTTACTTGCTTTCTAGGTTAGATTGCATTGTGCATCATTCCTCTCTCTCATTTATAACAAAGGAATATAAAACCTAAGAGGTAATCCATGGCTCTCTCTTTCTCATAAGAAGTAGCCGACGTGCGTTACCTCCCTAGGCTCTCTTGTATTCCATGAGTGTGTATGAGAGTGGGATTAGGGTTTCCATACTTAGTCTCACTTTTTCCCCTACACATTTTTGGTGAACCTAACGTGAAATCAATTTCATTTGCATTGCATTGCATTATTAGATCTATCTCTAGTTTATTTTATTTTCTTTCAAAACATAAAAAAAATAAAAAAACAAAAAAGATAGGTTTCTTTCATTTTCCTTGCATTGTGTGTTTAAGTTTCAGGCAATTTTCATTTCAAAATGTCATATTTCTATTTGCAAGATGTCCATGCTTTTGATGATTTATTCAATTTTGTTGGTTATGAGTTTAGTAAGGATGAATTATATGAATCTCTAGATGATTTTTTGAACCCCAAGCCTTCTAAACCCTCATTTTTCCAAAAATTAATCAACCTTGTTACTATGCCATTTTGTGGTGATGAGAAAGATAATTTGAATGATTCCTCTCATGGGTACATTCCTATCAACTCCTCCACTAGATCTAACAACATGGTTTACTCTCACGGTTCCTTCTATGATGTTATGTCTCCTTTAGAGTCCAAAGATAATCCTTTCAATCACTATGGTCATGCTTTATTGGATGATGCCCTTAATGACTTTATGTCTCTATCTAAACTTTCAAACAAGAATAATGCATCTAAAAAGTTAATAAATATGATCAATGTGAATGAACATAGTAAACCCTTTTTTATTGTCCAAGGTGCTTGTCCTTCTCCTACTTCATCTATTCCTAATCAACCTCTTTTCATGGTTCAAGGTGGATATAGTCATGATTCCTTTATCACTCCAACAAACCTATCATTACTGTTCAAGGAAGGAATCCCACTAAGAGTCCTTATGGCTATGCTAGAAAACTAGGTAAGGATAATTATAATGCAGTTTCCCATACCTATAACACAAGAAATAATAGACAACCTAATCCTCCTTTGGTTGTTCCGACTCCTCTACCTGATCCTCAACTCATTCTTCCTCAAGCACCTCGTATTTCACAAACCCTTGGTAAGGAATATGATCTTGTCGAACAACTTAAAGCTACTCCTGCCAAGATATCCCTTTGGGATTTTCTTCAAACTTCCTTGACTCATCATAGAATTCTACAAGATTCCTTGAAAACATTGAATATCTCACCCGTAGTGACATCCAATAATATGGCTTCTTTGATTCACTCTATTACATCACCTAAGGCTCAAATTGTGTTTACACAAGATGAGCCACCCTCTAGTGAAATTCAACAACAATATGATCCCTTAATGATTCTGGTTACCATAAATGACAGTGCGATAAGGTGAACATTAGTGGACAATGGTTCTGGCCTTAATTTTTGTAGCATTAACCTATTGCATAAGATCAATGTTGATACATCTCTTATCAAGCCTGATTCTCTCACTATATGTGGCTTCCATAATGTTGCTAAATCTTCACTAGGTATTATCACCTTGCTTGTTAAGGTAGGTCCTATTACTTTACCCAGTCCTATCCATGTTATGTCTGGAGAGTTAACCTACAACTTGTTTCTAGGATGACCTTGGATTCAAAACATGCAAGTTGTTCCCTCTACATTGCATAGGAAAATCAAATTTATTCACAATAATACAACATACACCTTGTTAGGTGACACAAAATTTCAAGCTTGTTTACAAACATCAAGTTCTAAATCCTCTTCACTCAATTCTTCCCCAACTATCTTAGATAGTTCCTCTAAATCTTCTACTCCGATTAGTGTGACTATCTCATCAAACATGTCTCCTATATCTGGATTGATCCCCGATACTTCCTCAAGTGCACCTAAGGTTCTTGAGGAAGAATCTTCTCAACCTGAATCTACTATTGAGAATACTTTCTCTCCTGAACAAATTCTTGTAGAAGATAATTGGGGATCCGTTGATTTCAATCCTACTTCTGTAGAGGAATACATAATCCCCCTTAGAGAACTTGAGGTCGAAAAGAACAAAGAAGAAGAAGAACCTTAAAAGAAATCTACTTTGTCTGGGCCATTGAGTAATAACTTTGTGGCAGCTTCTCAGTTTTCATCTCCCTTATTTTCTAGTTTAGAGGATTTTGATCCTTCACTTTTTGAATATCCTCCTTCTTCTTTGGAAATGACTAACCTTTATGGTCTTGGTTTTCACATCCTGGCTAGGTGTGGATATAATGGAAATGGATGTGGTGCTCAAGAACAAGGGAATAAGGTTCCCTTGGAAAAGAACTTTCATGATATGACATTTGGGCTTGGTTATGATCATTTCAAGTGTACTAAAGCCTTTAAGAGACCATCTATTAGTGTTAATGTCATTTCTGCTTCTCTCGCTAAAATATCTAGAATATATTGACTTTGACCCTTCTTGTGTCTTTGCTTTGGATGTTTTTTTTACCGATGATTCCTTAGCTGAATTCTTGGGACCTTATGATAACCTTCCTCTTTATCACCATAACCATAGTTTTCCTTATTGTTTAAATGTGAAAGCTTACATTGGGAGAGAAAGAAATAATGATGAGGTAGTTAAATAATTCACTCAATTGAAAGACGTTGCTCGACAAAGAAATCTCCTAATAAATGACACCATTGATATCAAGATGGATCCTTGTGTTGAAGATAAGATCATCAAGATAGGGAAATGTCTTGATGAGGAAGAGAAAAAGCAATATGCTAAGTTTTTACATGAATTCCCTGAGATCTTTGCTTGGATATATTCTGACATGCCTGACGTAGATCCTAATATTGTCACTCATAACATTGTCCTAATTCCTGATGCTAATCACATGAAGCATAAGATTCAAAAGATTCACCCTAAGACAACATTACTTGTTAAAGCTGAGATTGAAAAATTGTTGGATGCTGGATTCATTCATCCTATCAATTATTCCCCATGCATTTCGAACATTGTGACTATGGCTAAAGCTGAAAACAAGATAAGGATGTGTACTAGTCTTTGTGATTTGCACAAGGCCTCTTTAAAGGATGATTTTCCCCTCCTCAATATTGATATGATAGTAGGTTCGGTAGCAAGACATGCTTTACTATCCTTTTGTTGGCATTATGTGAACCAGTATGTGGACATAATGACATTGTATGTTGTCATTGATGTCAATATGTTGAAGAGGTATGAACCGGCATGTGAACCGGCATTTGTGCCAAAGTGAAGCGGTGTGCTTGTTCAAGGTGAACCGGCATATGGTTATGGGAACCAGCACATGGAAGCATTGTATGACTACCAGTTGGTAGTCTCAACTTCAAGGTTTCCGGTTGAAGTGCTTCAATCCTGTATGGCTCAATCGGTGACATTGTGTGATGAGTTAGCATTGTAATGAACAACAGATCATGTTGCCATGTTAGCCTTGTTTGCGTGAAGGATCTTGCATAAAGGAGATTGTTCCTATCTACCTCGGGAATGTGTAAAGTCTGTAAAAGGTGATAACATGTGATGGGTTATCAGCCGCCATGAAATCGGTGGAAAACAAACGATGGAGAATGTC
The DNA here is from genome assembly GCF_030272615.1 of Cryptomeria japonica. Taxonomy (NCBI): domain Eukaryota; kingdom Viridiplantae; phylum Streptophyta; class Pinopsida; order Cupressales; family Cupressaceae; genus Cryptomeria; species Cryptomeria japonica. The sequence goes on from NC_081408.1 coordinate 272,212,828, forward strand.
TTGAGATTGGATCAAGACTGTTGCATTCAATATAGTATGATCAACGGTCAGGATTGAACCATTTGAAATCCTTAACCGAACAGGTCTAGGCTTTAGGGTTTATGCTACCGACCTATCTGTTGTCCTATAAGGTCGATGTTGTGACTCTTTCAGAGGTTGTTGGCAAAAGTTGTGTGTGAGTATCCAAGAGAAGGGATACGTGATTCTTGCCAGACCAGAGGAGAGAATTGATACCTGGAGAGTGTGAGTGCAAAAGGTGAAGAGGAGCTTAAGTGGATCTGCATTGGCATTGAGTGTTGTTACCAGTTCATTGAAATACCTGTTGATCTCTAACCACCTCAACAGTTGGAAAATCCCCTAACAGGGTAGCCTTAACCAGCTTGCTGTAAATCCCTTAATAGGGTAACTCAAAGTTATTGAGATCTGGAAAGCTAGAGAGCTCTGGAAATCCTTTAGCTATTGAGTTCTTGAAATCCTCTAACAAGGTATCCTGTAACAAGGTTTAACCCTTAATCGGGTATTGTAGCCATCCCTTAACCGAGTGATCCCTAACAGGATCGGTTCCTGACAGAACCTATTGTATCTATCTTTAACAGGACAAGGCTCCTAACAGAGAGGACTTCCAAAGAGTTCAACAACAAGCTTGTGGGTATTCATCCCCACCATGGTTTTTTCCCAGTTGGGTTTCCACGTGAAAAATATGTGTGTCATGTGTGATGCTTTTATCTTGTGATGCTTTGTTATTATTTGTTAAGCATATGATGGTTTTGTGTTTTATGCCTGTCAATAAAACATGTTGAACTAGCTGTTGTGAAGATATGATGATAGATTATATGTTCATACATAAGGGTGAAATGGTAGTGTAGTTCTGAGTTAAGTGGAAAGCCAAGTGAGTAACTGGTTTATGATTTTTTTAGTTGTTCTAGGTTTTACCGATTGCACTCTGTTTCAAACCGGTGTCACTATTTGCCAGTCATTTGGAGTAATCCCTATTGAACCAGTTTAGAACTGTATTTTGTCTGTACTGATTCACGGGCCCCCTCTCAGTAGCGGTTTGGTACTATTTGCTCATCATTGAGTTATCACCTTTATGGATGGTTTCTTAGGATATAATCAAATTTTCATCAATCCCCAAGATCAATATAAAACTGCTTTCACCACTCCTTGGGGTACATTGTATTGGATTGTGATGCCTTTTGGATTGAAAAACATAGCCGCAACCCATCATCATGCTATGACTCTCATTTTCTATGATTATATGCATAAGACCTTAGAAGATTATGTAGATGACATCTTAGCCAAATCCGTTCTTCTTACAGATCATGTTAAAATCCTTCATCAAATATTTGAGAGAATTCATAAGTTTAACATGTGCTTGAATCCCCAAAAATGTGTTTTTGGTGTGGAATATAGTGGAAAACTATTAGGATTCATAGTTTCACATCGTGGCATTAAGGGGGATATGAAGAAGATAGATGCTATTGTTAACATGTCACCTCCTAACAATGTTTCCCAACTCAAAAGTTTGCAAGGAAAGATCCAAGCTATGCATAGGTTTGTCTCTCAACTTGTGGATTGTATCTTTCCCTTCACACAATTTCTTAAAAGGAATATCACTTTTCAATGGAATGAGGATTTTTGTCAAGCATTCGAAGACTTAAAAGGCCAATCCTCCCATTCTTCAACCTGTCGATCCTACTAAGCCTTTTCTTTTATACACTGTTGTTCCGCTCAAGCTCTTGCAGCCTTATTGGCACAATGTGATAAGGATAGTAGAGAATGCTTGATTTATTACATAAGCCGCACTCTACTTGATTATGAAGTCTGATATTCTGGAATAGAACGATACTGCCTTTCTCTAGTCTTTGTGACCCTGAAGTTGAGGCATTATCTCTTGAATGTTGAGATCTATATTCTCATTAAATTTGATCCTCTTAAGCATCTTTTCTCCAAAATTGATCTTTCCGGAAGCTTAGCTAAGTGGGTTATGATGTTGATCGAGTTTGACCTTAAATTTTTCTCACAAAAGGCAATAAATGGTCAAGCATTGACTAATAATTTAGTTTATGCTCCTTCACCCTTCTTCCTACCTAATCCAGAGTTTTTTCTCGATGAATACATTCTTTCCATTGAGGTTGATGAGACTTGGGAATTGTACTTTGATGGCTCTAAGTGTTGTACAGGATTGGGGGTAGGGGTGGTCTTAATTTCTCCTAAAAATAAGCCTATTCCTTTATCATATCATCTCAATTTATTATGTACCAACAACATTGCTGAATATGAAGCTCTTATAGCTAGAATTAAAGAAGCCTTGGAGTTAAATATGAAACATCTAGACATATTTATGGAGATTCTCAATTAATCATAAGATAAGTGACAAGAGTTTATCAAGCTAAGAAAGACAAATTATCTCAATATTAAGATTTAGCTTTATCCTTTTTGTAAAAATTTGATTCTTATACCATGGAGCGCATTCCTCAAAAAGATAATCGACATACTGATGCGATGGCATGTGTTGCCTATCTTGTGTCTCTAGAGGACCCCTTGGTAGATCTAAAATTCACTATTCACGACCTCAATTCCCTGCCTATTTCTGAGAATCCTAGTGATGTGGCATATTGTTGCATTATAGATTCTGACGAATGGTACTCACATGTCGTGACATATTTGAGTAATGGTACCTTCCCTGACTCCATGAATAAGAATACTAGTACTAGGATTCACTAATTGGCTGCTAGATACATTATCCTTTCTAATGTTCTTTATAGGAGGGTTTATAATGGTCTTCTTGTTTGATGCTTAAACAAGGTTGAAGTCCCTATTTCTCTTGAAGAGGCACATTTAGGTGCTTGTGGAGGGCATTTTAGGGGTAGGTCTTTACTTCAAAGATTGCTCTGAATGGTATATTATTGGAAAACTGTGGAAAAGGATTCCTCTGCATTTGTTAAAAGATGTCATTATTGTCAGCAACATAGCAATTTGATCCATGCCCCTGCCCAAGAGCTTTGATCATAGGTAGCATCTTGGCCCTTTTCTACATGGGGTTTGGATCTTGTTGGTAAAATATCTCCTCCTTCATCTCAAAGACATACTTTCATTATAACTGCCATTGATTACTTTATGAAGTGGGTGGAAGCCATTCCTCTTCGGTCTACTACCGCTGAAGTAATTTGTCAATTCATTTTGGAAAACATCATTTCTCAATTTGGGATACCCTCCACCTTATTTTTAGATAATGGAATGTCATTCAAAAATAAGGATGTGAAGAAGTTTCTCAAGAAATATCATATTCAACATAAATTTTCTACACCTTACTATCCTCAATCAAATAGTCAAGTTGAGTCCTCTAATAGGACAATTAAACAAATTCTTTGAAAGACTATAAACAAGCATGGTAAGGATTGGCATACTCAATTAACTTACACTCTATGGGCCTACTACACAAGTGTGCGTGTTGCTATGGGTTGTACCCCTTATAATCATGTTTATGGTGTTGATGCCATTATGTCTTTGGAGTTAGAAATTCCTTCTTTGAGAGTTTCTCTTAGGGGCATAGTGGACGATGATTCCTATAGAGAGAAAAGACTTCAACAACTTGAGATGCTTGATGAACGATGTATAAATGCACTCGAGCATATTCAAGTGTATCATAAGACTTTGCAACGAAGCTACAATGGTAATGTTATTCAACGTTCCTTCTTGGTAGGGGATTTAGTCCTTTATGAGAATCAACACAACGTGAATGCCTTACTTCAGGAGAATGGAAAATTTAGTCCTAAATGGCTTGGACTATACATTTTTGTGGAGGTCTATGGATTAGGTTCTTATAGGATAGCAGATGTGGAAGGTACGCCTCTCAAGGAACCCATAAATGATATGCACCTTCATAGATACTTTGCCTAGTTCTATTTCTCTCTCTCTCTCTAGTCTTCTTTATGTTCTCTCTTTATGTCTTTTTCTTTGAAATTGGGTAATATGTTAGCATGTCTTCATTAAAGTATGTAAGATTAAATGATATTATATTGTTTTGTCTACATTAATTCATTCTTGACAAGCATGTTTCATCACTGTATTGTTTGTCTTGGATTCTTTTTATGTAAATTGTAATGGGTTTACATTTCATATGTGTTAAGTAGAAATTATATCATGTTATGTCTAACAATAGAGAATAGATTAACTATTGTTATGATAGATTTGATAATTCAATTATAATTTTTTTTTGATATTGTTCAAAGCAAAAAATTACATAAAACGAGAATTAATCATGAATTTAAATATTGTTAAAGAACAAAGAATACGTAATTGTAATCAACCATTAGAATTACAATAGCAATCCAATAAATAACTTTTAGAAAACCATAACAAAGAATTAACACTATAAAATATTAGAGACTTATCCTCCCATGAATTGCATGTTTCTTTGCATTTGCATTCACATAGAGGAAAATGTTAACTTTTGTAATGAGAAACTTGTAATGTAATTATTTGGATGATGCTCTACATTTAATAAGTTATGTTTATATTTGCATCCAAAGTTTTATTACAATAAAATATTCATTATTATTAGCAATTATTATAAATATTTTAAATACATTTATCTAAAAAGTTATTTTATTTATTTTATATATACACACATATGTATATGTATATATACGCATACATATACATGCACACACACATATATAGAAACATAGAGTACTTTACTTTTTGATAATATATTTGTTTTACTTTTGTATTCATATTTTAATTTTAATTTTACTTTTAAATAAGTACCATTGTAGTTCTAATTTTCAATAATAAATTATTTACTTTTGATTTTTTTTATTTATCAATTTAATTTTTTATTTTAATTATTACTTAGTATTATTAAACATACATGTTTAAAAGAGCTTAACTTTCAATTTACTAATAATTTTAAATAAAGCTTGGTAAGAAATTTTACAATGATATGAAGATTAATTTTAAAAATTTTCAATACTTTTTGAATATTTTTAGTTAAATATTTAATTTCTAAATAATAATTGGTATTTATACATATATATAACAACTATATTTAATTTAAAAATTATCTTTATACTTATTTTTCTATATAACTCTAAATTTCTTAATTTTTTAATTATTTAAGATTTATGTCTTTCTTTAATTTATGTTCATCAAATTTTTAACTATAATTAACAAATAAAACTTATTTATCTCTAATTATCAAAATAAAATATTAAAAATAAAACTATTTTATTAGTGATGTGAGTCTGTTAAGTGTGTTAAGGGAAAATTGTCTCTTACCTTAAAATTGAAAAGCAGTAGTGTTGATAATGTTACGTATTTTGAAAATGATTGTTAAATTTAAGACAAAGGGTACAATATTTTTTGTTAACACAGTCAAGCCAATACGTGTAACCCCTTGCTCCACCCCTTCATCCTATTCTAAAATATATCTTGACTTTATTTAAGTAATTAAAAAACATACTATGTAAATCGTGATTGGTAGATACTTATATTCTATTTAAATTCTTAGATTATTGCTATATATTTTTATATTAATTATAACAATGCATACATGAATTGGTTATTTTGAATTGTGAAATTTATTTTTGCAATATAAATATCATGTTAGTCGCATTTTATTACAATCTATTTAAGATATTAATTTAACCATAATAAATAATTAGAAATTTTAGAGTTCAGGTTAGAATGATTAATAAATCAAATCTATAAAATTCAAATAAGTTAAATGTGATATTTTGCTGAAATTTTGAAATATGATCATACAAATTTCATTTAACCAATTTGTTGAAAATTAAGATTCTTATCATTAAAACACTTTAGAATTCTTGAAATAATGGTTCATTTCTATTTAATTCAGATTCACCATTATGAATTGATTTTATACCCTTATGTATAAACCTAGTGTGCAAAAATGGACATGACACAACATTAGAAATCGATGCAAAACTTAATATTGCTCTAGAGGTTCTTGGACTTTTTGTACCTTTGTTGGATGCTCATTTTATTTTTTTTAAAAGAACCTATTTTATTTTAATTCAAAATATTTAAGTGTTATTATTTTTTGATAAATGTAAAAAATTCATTCAAAGGTCAAATAATGTTAGGCATGGCATACACGGTAGAAGTTATGTAGCATAGAGAAACTATAGGTGAAGAAAAAATTAGGCCCTTCTTTTTAAAGTTGTGATTAAAATCATCATCTAGAGGTTCGTCCATATTCCTTAAACATTTTATGCCATGGAAGGGTTACACATATAACTATTAGTATTTGTAACACAACTGGCAAGGTTTTCTTTAAAATAGTGATGTTTAGAATCAAAAACTTGTTTGATAAGTTTATTTCCCATTTCCAAAAGGCATTCTTATGGAGATGATAGATCTGTGATGCTACCTTTGGGTAAAAGCGCAATGTTGTGTCACACTTTTATAAAGGCACCGACAAACAAAACTAAAACTATTTAACTTCGACCCCAGAAAAGTGACATTTCTAAATTGAATTTTGAAATGATGTAAACTGGCCAAATGTAGAAGTATTAATGAAATTTATGTCTGTTATTTTTTAAATTTCTTAGGAAAAAAAATGATAATTTTTTTATAATTTCAAAGACAGATTTTTCATTACTAAAAAATGCTGAAAATCAGGGCTTCTAGTGGGCACCACACAAGAAAATGAAAATAGACTTATTTTTTTCTTTTTCTTTTTCTAAGTAGAGAACTTATATATATAGTGTTAAATAAAAATAAAATAAAAATTTTGATGTATATTTTTCTCGTTATAATATTTTGAAGTCCAACATAGCTAAATTTGACAGTTTTTGGTCGGTGCCACCTCTTGACTAGTAAATTTATCATTAACCAAAAACAAAAAATACCCTTTTCGAGAAGATTCTCTCATCTAGTAAAAAATTATTTTTTTAATTTTATTCAATATTTATTTTTTAATTTTGAATCAACCTCTTTTTTTACTTTAAAAACTACTCGCAATGTATAGTTAATAAAAAAATATTCAAAATTATCAAAATAGTAAAAATAAATATGACGGGATTCGTGACTTCGAGATTTGCAAAAGGGTATTTTTTGTTTTTTGAAAAAAAAATTCAAATACATGAAAAACTAGCCAGAAGTTGAATCTGGCAAAAATGCACAAAAAGTGGCCTTTTTGGTGCCACATGGCAAGCCACATAGGATAGTTTGGCGGAGCTACCCTTAGTTTAAACATTTCAAAACATTTTGATTTTTTTTTAAAGGTGGCTTTTCAACTAAGGGAGTTCGATTGAACTAAGTTCTCCCAATTTCCTAGTGCCATTTTGGTACCACATGGAGCCACGCAGCCGAGGAGTAGTCCAACTGAACTCAGTTCGGCTAGACTACCTTTCGTTGGCCCAAAGTGTGATACAACTCCATACTTTTGCCCCTTAACTAGACACAAAATCATTCACTCCATGGACATGAGTAACACACAACATATAGCTCTCAAACTAGACATTTTCAAATCTTATGGCAAGGTCTCTTAAAACTTTCTATTCACAGTTCTTGAGAATTTTCCATTTTAGCTTAATATAATCAAACTAGTCTATGAGTGTATTAAGAGTGTGTGCAAGAAGTTGAGTAAATTTTTTGGACAAAAAGCATAAGTGTTTTCCTTATTTTTTAGAATTCATCCCAATTGAGCTAAAAATTTGAAGCACTAAAAGACTAAATCTTGAAAAAAGTATTACAAATATGTAATATATTTAAGTTATATTTCATGTATATATTGGCAGGATGTTTGAGAGTGGTTTTAGATCTCTAGGAGTTATAATTCAGATTCTAGATTTAATAATATCTTATAAATTTTTAGACAATTAAATTTCAATAATCAGCAGGTTCCTATTAGTATTTTATCTCTCTCTCTCTATATCACTCTCTTTATCTCCCTTAAGCTCTAGACCTATCTCTCTATCTCTCTATCACATCCTTGACTCTCTACTCTTTGTCTCCTCTCTTTCTCTATACACCTCCCCTCACTCCCTCCCTACCTCTATTCCTCTACATATACCTCTCTATATATCTCTCTCTCCCTACCTACCTATATTTTTCTACATACATATCTTTTCCACCCTCTTCTCTCCACTTCTTTCCATCTTCCCCCCTCTCACTCTCTCTCCATCTCTACATATTGATATCTCCTTCCTTCCCTTTCTGCCACTCTCTACCTATTCATCCCATTCTATTGTCTATATCCTCTCTCCCTCTCTCTATTCATCTATCTCTGCACTTGCACTCTCTTTATAAAGGTAGAGAGGAAGGGAGGAAGAGGTAGGTAGAGTGAGTGATAGGGGAGATAAAGAGAGAGATTGTGGACATAGGTAGATAAAATGAGAAGCAGAGAGGAGATATAAATAGGTAGAGAGAGATGATTAGGCAAGGAGGGGGAGAGTGGGAGGGGTGGAGAGGTAGAGAGAGAGAGAGAGAGAGAGAGAGAGAGAGAGAGAGAGAGAGAGAGAGAGATGAATGTAGAGAAAGATGATTTGGTAGGAAAGGAGAAAAAAGTATATAGAAAGAGATAGAGATAAAGGGGTGTATATAGAGAAATAGAGGTAGGTAGTGAGTGAAGGGAGGTGCATAAAGAGAGAGGAGACAAAGAGTAGAGACTTATGTATGTGAGAGAGAGGTAGAGAGATAGGTCTAGATTTTGCGAGAGAGAGTGAGATAAATAGGTAGAGAAGGGATAGAGGGGAGATAGAAGTAAAGAGGGAAGGAGGGAGGGGTAGGTAGAGAGAGTTAGAGGGTAAATAAAGAGAGTGATTGGGGAGATAGAAGGATAGAAAGAGAGAGAGGGGAGATAGAAATAAGTAGAGAAATATGGATAGGTAGAGAGGGAGGGAGGAAAATTAGGGAGGGGTGAAGAGGTAGAGATGGAGAGAGAGGGGGGTGGATGAGAGATATATGCAAAGAAGGACAAGGTGGTAGGGATGGATAGAAAGGTATGCAAGAGAGATGGTGAGGTATATGTAGAGAAATAAAGGTAGCTAGGGAGTGAGGGGAGGTGTGTTGAGATAGAGGAGACAAAGACTAGAGAGATAGGTCCAAATTTTGGGAGAGATAGAAGAGAGTAAGGTAGAGAGGTAGAGAGAGGATAGAGGTGAGATAGAGATGTATATGTAGAGAAATAGAGGTAGGTAGGGAGTGAGGGGAGGTGTGTAGAGAGGATATAGAGACTAGAGAGTTAAGGACATGGGACAGAGGAGAGAGTGAGATAGAGAGGTAGAGAGGGGATAAAGGGGAGATAAAAGTAGAGAGAGAATGAGGGGTAGTGAGAGAGAGAGAGAGGGTGAGAGGGAGAAATAAAGAGAGGGTGGAAGAGATATGTATGTAGAGAAAGATGAGTTGGTAGGAAGGGAGAGAAGGTATGTCAAGAGAGATAGAGAGATATATGTAGAGTCATATAGGTAAGTAGGGAGTGAGGGGAGGTGTATAGAGAGAGAGGAGATAGAGAGTAGAGAGTTAAGGATGTTAGAGAGTGGTATAGAGATAGGTCCAGATTTTGTGAGATAAGGGAGAGAGTGAGATAGAGAGAAGATATAAGAGATAAAAGTAGAGAGAGAGATATATAACTTTGTAGAGAGAGAGACATTTATATGAAAAAATATAGGTAGGTAAGGAGTGAGGGGAGGTGTATAGAGAGAGGAGATAGAGAGTACAGAGTTAAGGATGAGAGAGAGACAAAGGTAGAGAGATAGGTCTATATTTTGGCAGAGAGAGGAGAGAGTGATAGAGAGGTAGAGAGGGAACATAGGGGAGATAAAAGTAGAGAGGGAAGGAACGAGGGTTCATGAGAGAGAGAGAGAGTATGAGAGGGAGAAAGAAAGAGAGTGAAAGAAAAATATATCTACAGTAAGATAAGATGGTAGGAAGGGAGAGAAGGTATACAGAGAGAGATAGAGAGGTATATCTACAGAAATATTATAAGTAGAAAGAGAGTGAGGGTAGGTGTATAGAGAGAGAGGAGATAGAAAATAGAGAGTTAAGGATGTGAGAGAGTGGTAGAGAGATAGGGTCTATGTTTTGGGAGAGAGAGGAGAGAGTATGATAGAGAGGTAGAGAGTGGATAGTGGGGAGATAAAAGGAGAGAGGGAAGGAGGGAGAGGTGGAGATGTAGAGATGGAGAGAGAGAGAGAGAGAGAGAGAGAGAGAGAGAGAGAGAGAGAGAGAGAGAGAGAGAGAGAGAGAGAGAGAGAGAGAGAGAGAGAGAGAGAGAGAGAGAGAGATCTTAGGTGGAAGAGATATGCATATATAGAAAGATAAGTGGGTAGGAAGGGTGAGAAAGATATATAGAGAGAGATAGAGATGTATATGTAGAGAAATACAGGTAGGTAAGTAGTGAGGGGAGGTGTGTAGATAGGGGAGATAAAGAGTATAGAGGTAAGGATGAGAGAGAGAGAGAGAGAGATAGAGATAGGTCTAGATTTTGGGAAAGAGGAGAGCTAGTGAGATAGAGAGGTCGAGAGGGGATAGAGGAAGAGTGATATGGAGAGAGATGGGTCTAGAGCTCAAGGAAAATAAGGAGAGAGATAAAAACAACAACAAAATGTTGATAGGAGCTTGTTGATTGACACCACTCTCAATCATCCTATCAATATATGCATAAAATATAACTTAAATTATAAGTTACACTTAAATGTTATATTTAATGTATATTTTACTTTATATATAAAAATATAAATAATTTAAAAAGAAATGTGTTCTTGTTTTAATTTTGAAATGGGATCCCAATTATGAAACGAGATCCCGTTTCAAATCTTTTCTCAAGATCCCGAAGCATTGTGGGATCCTATTTTGTTCGACACATTTTCATCTTTTTGGATAAGTCCAAAATTTCCACTCTAAGTGGACTCAACTTTGTGCATTATCCTTAACATGGTTGAATTTTTAGTATTGGTTAATGGCATCCCTAAGGTCTTCTTAATTTCTAATAGGGGTGTCAAGCAAAAGGACCCCTTGTCATATCACCTATTCATATTGATGGCAAAATTTACTAAAACGAATGTTCTAGTATTACTAGAACATGTGATCTTAAAGATATCAGACCTACTACCTTAGTTGACCCCTTTATTGTCCAACAATTTTATGGATGAAACAATCCTTTTTAGATATAAATCTATCTTAGAGGGGACAATATGGAAACGTTCATGAAAATTCATCTTTACTTCAATGTATTAACCTTCAGAAAAGTCATCTTTACTTCTTCAACATCTCCTTGGAGATTGAACAAAATATCTTAGCTATCTTGGGATGCATTGATGCTGAACTCCTAGCTACTTATCCATACAAATAAAATTTTAAAAATAATGCATCCCACAAACAACCACATCAATAGCTACAAGGTAAACCAATAACACAGATTTCTCACAAATCAATCTAGCTAAGAAACAATCACTCAACACCATTCTTCTAAAGTTGGCTTGAAGGAAAAGAGTTCCGAATAACCCTAAAGTACTTTTGTTGTCATTCTAAATGAAATATTATTGGAGTCCTCCTTGGCCACACAATCCTTTATCACAAATATTTGAGGTGAAGATATGCATGCAATAGTATTCCTTTTTTGCTTACCAACTCTATGCATTAATAACAATTTTTATTTTTTCTTTGATGAGGCCACAAAAATAACATCAAAGAATTGATTGTGGTAACAAATGGTGCACTAAAACCATTAAATTTATAGAGGATTATCCCTCTCATAATTAACATAACACAGTCTTATCAATAGATGATTTCAAGGTGCATAATCTCCTACTCATTGCATGCTTTCTACTACAAGGATCTTTCTTCATTATTTTCATCATCTCAGTCAACTTTTGTTCATGGATACTGTTTATAGTACAAATACTTGGACAAGAAATACCTTCAAATGAGGCTTTGAAGCCTATGTCTAGTCTTTGCCCTAGACCCACTAAGTAAGATATCATGCTCTATTTCATATCATAATACAATCTTATTAATAGATAATTGGAAAGTGTATGATCTCCTACTCATTGGATGTTCTTAACTGTAAGGATCTTTCTTCTTTCTTTTCATTACCTCAGTGAACTCTTGTTCATGGATAGTGTTTGTAGCATTAATAATTGGACAACCAATACCTTCAAATGAGGTTTTCAAGACTATGTCTAGTTGTGTCCCCATGTCTGTTAACTAAGATAGTGTGCTCTATTGCATGGTATAATCATGTATGTCCATATTCTTCTCATTACATAGAAAGAGATCACTATTCATATGCAAAGAAGAAGAATAAACTCACAATATCACTAGTGCCTTTAAATTTTTTATGGAATAATCAGTATCTATATTCATCTTTCTCAAAACCACATTTAATTCCCATCCAATAGCTAAGATTGTTTAAAAAACATTACTCTATCAAAATATAATATTTAATAATATTAAGATAAAAAATATTTACACAGATAAAGACTCTATTAAATTGAAAGACTATCTACCAAATATACAATGAATCCAATCATTCTTTAGTGCCTTCTCGTTAGTTCTGTGATTTATAATTAATATTGTTGCTACTTGGAACGAGCAATATAGCTAATTCGTTTCTAATTGTATGGGATGAACTATAAATCTACAACGTCTTGATGTTGTTTGTTGTGGAAAGCTTACACGGTGCTATTCTTCTATGCCATTGGGCCCTCCCACCTTTTCTCAAATCCCAAGTACGATAGATGGCAACTCTCCCTACGTCAATCTCCAAACTCTGCCTACCTTCCCTGAAAGCTGATTCTCTGGAGATATACTTAAAATGTGGATGTTTTAATATAGGTTTCAATGTATTAAGATTGATAACGTTAAAAGCGTGGGATGACCTGTACTTGTCTTTGGATAAGCATAATGAGTGCGGGAAAGGATTGAGATGGAGTCGCGTTCCCTTTCTCTCAATCAGAAGTGGCCCAGTTCTGAATGTATAGTTAGTCATCAGAGTATCTTAATAGAAGGCGTATTATACTTATAAAGGCCAGCCTTATCTTTCGAGAAGGACAGCTTACCTTCTAAAACATATAGAAGCAAATTATAATATAGGGTTTGGGATTATTTTCTTGGAATGGAAAGATGTCTACCAACTTGAAGAAAGGATATTTATGTGGAGGTATTCCAAGAGCAGCAATTTATTATTTGGACTAACCTGGTTTCCAATACACACGAGTACAATTGATGGCGTTGATGTTGATATATGATTTTGTGTGGATGCTATTCATTTTTAGTGTACAATTATATTATATCTTAGCTGGTTGCTGGCATTAATTTTAATATATTCAAAACGACGGTGATGAGTTATACAAGTTCCTTGTCCAATAAAGATAGTTATTGGAGACCAATTGATTATATATTGTACGTGGAAAACGAGAATGTAAGGAATTTACAGTCGAGGATGAAGTAATGGTACATATAAAGAAGAAGAGCTTGAAAAATCTAAGTTAGACCCTTGCAGGATTGTGTGAGATATTGACTCGAGAAATGCATATTAAGTAGAATTGTTAGAAGGAATGGGTATATTTCTAGTGTTCGACATTGTCGACCTATATTAGTGTCATGAGGGCGACCGAACAAATAATATTATAGGTGAATAAGGACATAACCATTTACTTACATAATCCAGAGAAGAAATTGAGGGGATTTTATATAGAAAATATAGGAGAAGCATTATAAATAGGTAGTATGAGTAATATTTAATTAAATAATGAGGTAGATTAGATCGACTTAAGGTTTATTTTTAGGTTTTAAATAGAACGATTTAATGTTTTTATTGTCATGGAAAATCAAGGTTCGTTTTTAAAAATAATTTTAGATGTTTAATATAGGGTCATCTTAGGGGACAACAATAATTTTGCATTCTCCAAAATAATATTTTCTTTCAATTGGTGTAGTTTTTGTTTGTTTTTTATTCAATATTCTATTATACAAGAAGCCACTACACTTTTGCATAATTTTCATTTTCATCACATAGTTTGAGATAATGTCCTATAAATGTATCTGAACATGATATTCATATTTGGGGATAATTGAATGCATAGACTGGAATAATTTTTCTTTAAGAGTTTCATTGGGTTTAAAAACCATTATGGTTATTTTTTATATATAATGGTAGTTAATTATTTTGAGTTCACAACAACCAAGGCATTCAGGTAAAGATTCATTAGACTTAGGGAAGTGAACAACAAGTACTTCATATATTTCTTTTGCTATTACAATTATGTTGTTTGATGTATTATTTTTACTAGCAAATTACACATTTCAAAAAGTGTTAAACTTTTCCCCACCTTGTGATAGATGTAAATAATTTGGACGCTTGAAATTGCTAAAAATAGTTTTAGATAATCATTTGAGATTAAGAGGAAGAAGAAAAATAATTGGTGACATGGATTTGGACATTACAGAGTGAACATGAAAATGAGGGTTTAAGATGGAGTTTACTAGATAAGATGTAAAAGAGATGGGTTGTACTTAGTTTCATATGAATGTAGTAGTTTTTAATTTTAATAATTATATAGCTATGACCTAGCATGTAAGAGGACCATTGTAATATATTGTATCAAACTCATAGTGCTAAATCCAATAATGATAATGTTTCTCTTTCTTTGAGGTTTTGTTAGTTTTTAATTGATTGAAAAATTGGTTGAATGGTTGGTAATCCTTTGTTTGATCCCCTACTGATGACTATTTAAGTATATAGGAGACACTAAAAGTAAAAAAAGGTGATATTCAACTTTTTTTAGAAGGATTAGATCTACAAATCATAACCAAATCTACAAGTTAAATACCAAATTTGTACATACATGATTGATTCTACATTCATGAAAGTCACTAACACCAATCAATTAAGAACTTATCAATTTCAAAATATTCATGCATATCCTTAACAACATTTTGTACATCTTTGATGAATTCCAATCTATCATTTATAATAGGCTTTGCAATTAAATATCATTATTATATTATTTAATTTTCTAAAACATATAATTTAGTACATATATTACATTTTCAAAAATATTATTTACTATCAAATGCTTATGTTATTTATTTATTGTTTATAAAGAATATTTTATTCTCCATCTCTTTCAGCTAAATGATATTTTACCATATGCATATTCACTCTAGAAAAATTCTTCAACTTGTTATAATCTATTATATACTATAATCATCTAAATCACAATAATATTTAGTGTATGAGTTTTTGTTAGATAATTAAAGTGATTTATGCAATTGTTATTATTTTGTTAGATGTGGAGATAGGTTCTTGAAAGGACCTCAATTCCTTTACAAAATTTCAAAAGCATTAATACATCTTGCTGAAAACCTTGAGAGTAAAACAATACAAATAGATACAAAATAAATCACCAATTCAAAGTACTCAAAAAAGCATGTAGCTAAGGCCACACTCACTCAACACTAAGAAACAAAAGGTAGCTTGAAGCCAAATAATTCCAAAGAACCATAAATTATGTATTTTGTCCCTCATTAAAACAATGTTGTAGGAGTCCTCCTTAGCCATATATTCCTTTATCAAAAGTGATTAAGTTGAAGAAATGGATGTAATGACACTCCTTCTTTTCATACCGACTCTAGGAAGCAACAACTTTGTATATACAATCTATAATAGGCACCAAGAGGCAAAACAAAATGGTATTAGAGTATAGATTCTAGTAATAGATGACTCACAAAATCTATTCAATTTATAGGTGACTATCTCTTTGATCTAATATGTTAGAATCCTATTAATAGATAATTTCAAAGTGGGTGGCCTTTGACTCATTGATGTAGAGAAATACAATCAGCAATGCTGATTCATAGACAATGAATACCTTCATATGAACCTTCTAAGACTATGTCTTGCTCCTAGGTCCTTTAACTTAGAAAGTATGCTCCTTGACAAGGTTTCACCATTCTTATATAAAGAAGAAGAAAGAATTAACAATAACATTAAATTTGAATTATCTACTAACAAGTCACCCGCATCTTATTTTTCTTGAAAATATATTTGAATTTCATTATGCTCTAATAATTAAAAACAAATCAAATAGCGACGAGTTTCAAATCCCACCTACTAGATAGACTTGCTTAAATTATATTATTTTTTTATAATTATAAAAATATGAACCCAATGACAAATACGTTTCAAAAACATAACTGACAATATGTCATAAAGAAATCCATGAGGAAAAATACAAAGCTGATATAGTTATATTATTGGAAAAACTTGGGAGAAAATACCAGGATTTGCCAACTCTTCCGAAGTTTCAACAAAACATTAAAAATAATGGAGGGCCTTCCTCTTTCTGGATAAGCGTGACGGGTTCCGGAAAGGATTGCGATCTAGTCGTGTTCCCTTTCTCTCAATCAGCAGCGGCCCAGCTCTGAGTAGATTGTTAATCATCAAAAGCGTGTTGCACCGAAAAAGGTCTGCTTTATTAGCCGAAAAAGACTACTTACCTTCTAATACTTACAGGTTGCTTATAATATCCACTTTGTGATTATTTTTGGAATGAAAAGTTGTCCACCGACTTGAAGAAAGAATGTTTTCATGGAGTTATCCAAAAAAACAGGAATTTATTATTTGAATCAACTTGGTTTCTAAAACGGACGAGTAAAATAGTATGATTTCTATGAATGGAACGATATGATCTTCAATACAAACAAATTATATATGAGCTGCTTGCTGGCATTGATCTTTGTATATTCAAACCGACGGTTCGTTAGCCAGCCGGCCAATCGTTTTGGACTTTCAATTAGTTTGTTTAAACATTTCTTACATCTGATGAGTTGAAGAAGTTCTATGGCCAATAACAAAGATAGTTATTAGAAACCAATTGATTATGGGTATGCTACGTGGAAGTAATCCATGATAGCAATTTTAAATGCCAATTGAATGAAAATGAGAAGTGTTGAAGAAATGTGAATCTCTCATGGCTTCGAATACTAAGTTTGAAAGACCCTCTCAACTAATTTTATTGGGTGAAGAGACAAGAGGGCTTGTATATATCTCTTGTTGGAAGCCAAACTAGTGCCTCTTGCAAACCTTAGACATTAGTTATTGAAATTTGATGTTAGGTTGTCTTTAATATGGATAGAGAGGTAGTCTGAACAAGGTAGGATCTTTGTAGAAATTTTAGATATTAGCTATTGAAATTTGATGGTAGGTTATTTTTTAATCTCGATAGGGATGTAGTCTTTTGGTCGTAGATTATAAAGCTTTTTATAAATAAACTTATAATCAAGAATGTCATCTAAATATAATAATTAAAAGAGAAATTTAAAGGATTATAAATAACAATTGAATAATGTATAAGCTATAAATAGTAATTGAGCGCATTTAAATAAAAACATAATAAAAAACAATTAAATTGTTAAACAGATAAATACATAAAATTAGAAGAGAGTTATATTTCTTATTTTCTAATTAGTATGGCAGTTAAAAGTCCATAGTCTATCCTTTTACTTTCTTTTACATCTAATTATAGTGTTATTGCAATATTTAATTTATCATAGTATTTTCATAACTTGACCTTAACCCTACATCCATCCTCCAATGAGACTTCTTTTTAGTGTTGACATGATCAATTTGAATCCTTTAAGATAAATTTTATATCTTCAACTATATTACATGAGTGAATTTATTCCTTAGACTAGTTCACACCATAGTTTTATCCTTATTTCAAATATTGATTTTCCTAGGCCAAGGCCAACCATTTAAAAATTACACCATTACCTCCCAACTTGCTCGCCAAAACACCTTTGGTTTGGTATCTAGAATTTTGTGCTTACAAACAACACTAGGTTATTAGTTAATAATCAAATTATCAAAATTCATGTTTTGAGTCAATCGATTATAGTGTAACACACCATAATAGATCATATAGATTGCCATAACATCAACAACCATCAAATCAACAATATAACATTTTTATCATTTTCTTGTTTTGTTTTCAATTTTTTTATATTGTAATAATATTTTGATCTATCATCAACTAGATAGTAAACATGCCTTTTGGATGCAATAGATTTCCAAGGTTCTTACTAGCTAACCACCCTATTAATAGACACATACATAATTGATGGTGAATGGATATTAAAGATCAAAATTGTAAAGAATTGATTTTTTTGTGATATGTGTCCAATGGCTAATTTTCATGTATAATATTATCCTAAATCAATCTTAATTTGATAATAGAATCAAATCTTGATTATTAATCATATCATGCACTAAAAAAATCAGCATTGCATATAACTAATGAATATAGTTAAATCATTCTTATCCATCTCATTTATTATCAGCATTTTTCATTCCGATCTCTTCACTAATTTTGGTATAGCTATAATTTAATGAAATTTAATTAACCCTTAATTTAGTAGACTTTAAATTTAGCTATTGCATAAATTTTTAATTGAACTAATCAAAATAACTTTAAACAATACCAAATTAGGGTTTTTTTGCGAAGAAAAAAATCAAAACACACAATAGTAGTATATATTGCTATAAGTTGAAGAAAATACTTAAAAAAGGAAAATAGTTTATAAATGTTTAAGCAATTGTTGGAGTGGGTGTATTTTCATATCTAGGATTGAGTGAATCATAAATCCTCATCTACTACCTTCAAATAAATTTTGATTATAGTATAAGAAATTCTATTAGTTTAATCATTAAATTCTATTGAAAAATATGTCAAAATAAATGAATACAAAAATATATAAAATAAAATATAATCTTTGGGTGGTTTAGTAATGATAATAGGATGCTTTCAAAAGTTATTAACCAAGGTTTAAATCACACTTTATGTTGATCTATCATAACAACAAATGAACTTATATTAATACGATTTGATGTCTAGATTTGTAATAAAATATATAATAGCAATGAAATGATTATGAATGCATCATATAAAGTATATCATAGTTGAGTGATGGATCAATGACGTCGCTAGTTAACCTAACAAAATAATCCGCCTTTTAAAAACATTGTTCGAAACTATGACATAAATGACAAGCTATTTTCTAGATCATAAATTCTAATAATAAATACAATAATTACGAAAAAAAAAAGAAATGAACCTGCACCCTCTACAAACCTACAATCAATTATTATTTAATCGTTAATCTTATAAAACATATAAAATAAAAAACCACTATTAAAAATCTTATTGGGAATTGGAAAGGTTAACTTATGGGTAAGGACATAGACATTGAGACAAAACATGAATAAAGGGTCCAATCACTTTTTTGCCAAAAATTATCTAATTTCAAAATTGGATGCATGATTTGAAATGCTTAAACCCAAAACTTGAAGATATGATTAAAAATAGAATTGTGGCACTTCAAATGTAACTTCTAAACTACTAAGATGATTTCCACATAGTTAATATTTAAATTGTCAAATATTGGGTAGATGCAAAAGTGTTATTGTATTTATTATTAAAATATAATATCTCATTTAATGTGTATCTCATTTTTCTAGTCTTAATTATTTTAAATAAATAATCAGTAGAAAGATAACTAAGAGTTCTTATTAGGTAAATTAGAATAGCGCCCAAACTTATTAATGAAACAATCATTAAGGCATATGATAGAGTTCTAACAAGGGGTGAGACTGCCAAAGAACTAATGAGGAACTAAAGCATCGAAACAAAACCAACAAGTATTAAAAAAACATATAGACCAAGAAAAGACCAACTAACACATAAGACTACCTACATATTACCTAGGAGTTTGAGGCCCTTCACAACCTATCATTCTTAGTTTGAAATTTCCAACTTGTCAGCAAAGCATATTTTTTTCTTTGTATTATCCTTCTGATAGCTAGTGTTGTCTAAATTTAGTTTATGTTTACCTTTTTTATTGGACCTGAGAGGTGAACTAATAGAACCAGCATCTAACTTAGCTCTTTTATGCTTGGCTTTATTCATCTCTAGCTCTTGTTTAAATACATCCAATGAGATAACTATAGATTTCACCATCTCCTTATAGTACACCACAAGCATTAGAGCTATAACAAGCAAGGTAAGAAGAAAAGTTATTTCAGAAACCTTATAATTAGTTTCAATTAGCCTATTTTTTTTGTTTTAGGTTAGATTAGTGTAGGCTAGTTAGCTATTTTCATTTTTGTTGGCAAATGCACACTCCAATGAGATATTGTAGGTGATTGAAGGTTTTGTCATTGATGACAACCTTACAATCCTATTACACCGGCAAAATAATTTACCGGCATCGGCAAAGACAGACTCTACACCGACACAGAGACCATCGGCAATAAAAGGAAGCATACTGGCACAGAAGCTGATAGGAATTTTGTTTGTAATATATTTTGTTAATTATTGTAAAATCATTGTAAGCCGACTTGGCAAGTTGTAAAATGACTCATATATATAAGAGATCATTGTAGAACATTTTGTAATAGATGAAAGAAAATATATAGGCAAAATAAGGGAGACCTATTATGCAAATTATAGGTTAAGGGTTTATGTATGAAACAGAGCTATAAACTAGTACTGGATCTGGCATAGTAGATGCTATTTTGAAGCAGTACAAGACATTGAATTTATATAATCCATTCTGTAAGTCAGTGAGATTTCCCATTTTGTAATTGAGCAGTGAGCTCTAGGCACTTGGCCTTCCTACATGTGCAGGCCCCTATTGTAGTAGTAATATTCTCTTTTTGGCCAGTAAGTGAATATTGTGGGTCACAAATCCCACCGAGGTTTTTCCCACATTGGGTTTCCTCATTAAACTATTGTGTTATGGTGTGTTTTTCATGTGGTTGTTGTTATCTCTGTTTATTGCATTATTTCTTGTTTACCGGTATACAGTATTGATATGCTTTACATGTTATAAGTTAAGAAAATCTTTTAACCGGTTAGATATTGATTCACCCCCCCCTCTCAGTATCTGTGGGAATCCTAACAATTGGTATCAAAGCTTGGTCCTCTATTTTCAGAAACCTAATAGCTTGAGGAAGATCTTGACACCGGTAGAGATGGAAAACTTGATGAAGCAATTAGAAGCAGCTCTCTCAAACTATGATGCAGAAAAATTGAAAAATATCAAACTTGAAGATGATCTAAAAGCTGCACAGGATATTATTCAAGCACTTCAAGAAAATCTTACCATTATAAGAAACAAGAGAAGAGAAATTTGTGAAAAGATGCAAAATGAGAATGATGAAAAGGAAACTCTTAGTGATTTGATGAATAAGCTGAAACAAGAAAACATGACAACAAAGAATGAGATGCAAGATATGACTATGAGATTTTGTAAAGAAATTGAAGATAGAAAGAAGAATGAAGAAGACTTAACTAGAAGACTGAATGATGTTGCAAATGAAAACACAAGACTTAGTTATCAAAATGATATGTTAAAGACAGATTTGATGCATGCACAAAATGACTCAAATGAACTCATGAGACAAAACGGTATCTTGGAAGGAGAATTGGCTGCTACAAATCAGCACAAAGAAAAATTCAAGAAAAGCTCAGAAGAACTTGGTGACTTGTTGAAGAATCAGAAACCTAATGGTGACACTAATGGTCTTGGCTTTGAAGCTGGTGAAAGCTCCGGTACTGCAAACACACAAGATCAAGGCAAACCGGTAAGACAACCTACTGCTTATAAATTTAATGGCAAATGCTTTAACTGTAACAAGTATGGTCATAGAGAAAATCAATGTAGATCTAGAAATTATCAGAATACCAATACACCCACCAGTCAATGTTCAAAATGCAACAAAGTTGGTCACAATTCATAGAATTGTAGAATGAATGTAAGATGTTATGTTTGTGAAAGATTTGGACATTTATCTAATCAATGCAGAACACAAACCGACATAGGATATGGGAAAGCTATTCAAAAAAATAATGTGACTTGTTATGCCTGTAACAAGATAGGACATATTGCAAAATTTTGTAGAAGCAAGTCCTCACCAGTAAATAACAAAGGTCCTAGTTTGAAAGGTAAAGTGAAGGTTGAAGAAGTAAAGAAGGAAATCTCAAAACAATGGATCAGGAAATCAAATCTAAATGGTGATAGGAACACTCCTCCACCGATAGAACAGGTTAACACTCCACCGACAGAAGAGAGTAACACTCCATCGGCAGGATACTCTTCATCTAATTGAAGAAAATTCCCTTGAGGGTTTAGCAATGAAATGTGAAACATGCTATTATTCCCTCGGTTGATGGTGAGAAGTTGAAATCACTTCTATACCGGCAGATAAGATAAGTCATTACTTAACCGACAAGCATTAAATGTGGTGGTTGGAAAAATTAACATTATAAATCAAGTGTTTTGGCTCCAATTTCATTTCACTGAGCATTCAAACCTTCGAGAGCGCAAAAATTTTAGGGAAAGGGCATTCCGAGCAAAGAAGTGAAGCAATTCAACAAGCAATCATTCCTAAGGCAGATAAAGGTATTTATAATCATGGCTTCTTCATCTGTTCTAGAATTCATTGAAAACCCTACTGTAGTCAAAGTGATTAAATGCCCTAGACCCGTATTTCAGTTAGTTCCCAAGATTGCCAAGAAAGATGATAATGTTGGTGCTTTTTCTCAAATCCCCAAAGGAGTAGTTTTTGCAGAAGACCCTAGAATGTACATTCATTGTCACATAGAAGAATTAGGTGATGAGGAAATCAAGAGAATGTATAAGACTGTAATTTGTGACGATACCGGTAATGTGAAACCTGAACACAAAATAGTTGAAACACTAGGATTCACTGAAATTCTCAGTATTCCGGATTTTCCTAAGGATGTTATAAGGATAGTATTAAGAAGGGTACATGGTGCATTCTTTTGGTTAGACTCAATTCACAAAATTACAAAAGAGGCTGTAAAAGTTGTGACAGGGTTACCTTCCACCATGTTGTTCTCAAATTTTGATCCCCTTCTTATCCCCTTTGATGAGAAAGAATAACTCTACATGTGAATGGAGAAATCAAGGAACAAGAACCTTAGAGCAACATATGACAAGGTTTTAATAACCTTCTACACTTTGAACTTATCCAAAGTTCAGGTGGGTATACCTTATGTGAATAGTTTCACACTTTTAAACAAAATCCACAGTAACCATTGTCCAAAAACCAGTGGATCTTATCGCCTTAAATGAAAAACTGAAAAAATATAGGAAAATAGGCTCATTTTCAGTGTTGATCTTCAAGAGATTTAGAAAAGAAAACATTAACAGATACCAATGCCTTATCTAGGCTACAGAGTCATCTATTTTAAACAAGAACTCCAAAATTAAACATATCCATGCATCTCAATCACTTTGGCTTCTACCAACTCCATACATGCCTGACATGTATAAGAATCCTCCCTTGTTATACTAAACAGTGTTCATCAAATTCAAAGTTCCCAACAAATAACCTACTAATAAAGATATTTCTTGCGTATTTAATTCCCCTCCCGAAGAAGAAAGCTAAGAAACATATCTATAAAGATTGCATTACAATCCCTGTTCAATTGAAATAACCCTAAATTACCCAACTGAAACCAATAAAATATTGAAAGCATACCAGAAGACAACACAAATTTTAGGCTCAAAGTTAATGGTCTGTATATTTATATTCAATTTGGAAACTCTTACAAAACTTAGATAGTTTTCTGTGAAACACTAGAAAAAACGCAGATAAATTTCTACAGAGTTTCTTTACAAATTCTTGTGATCACCCCTTTTTTTACTAGTCCTGGTATCCATTTATAACATTATGGATGCATACAAGCTTCAAACCCTTTTCAAAAAAGTTTGTTACATCCACAATTCTTCTCCAAGAAGCAGTTACAAGTCCTTTTCAACATCCATGACCTCTTGTGCCTTTTTTTCTATTGGAACCTCTTCTAACTGCTCTGGAGCATCTTCTTTATGTCTGACATAATTATCCTTCCATTCCTGAAAAAAATCATCACTTGGCCAAGCAAAACTAACAACCTTCTATTTCATGTCTTCTAGCCTTTTCCAAGTGACTCTTAAATGCCCAATTTCTGTTTCTATGAAACCGTAATGAGATTTCACCTTTTCAATTTCTTCAATAGTTTGGACAAATAAAGATGTGTCATCAGTGTTGATAATTTGATTGACCCTTTGGGACAAATTGTGGTCTATCTCCTCTAACTAGGTCTTCTCTTCTTTTAACTGAATTGGACCAATGAAACCTCCTGGAAACAATTCAAATTTGTGATCCGAATATTCTTTTCTATATAGTTGGGCTTTTCTTTTTATACCTGCCCTTTCCTCTGAGAGAATATTCATCTCTTTTATAAACTTACTGGTGGACCTTAGAAGGTCATTCTCCTCTGCATCTACATGGGATGAACACATGAGCTCCAACTCCTTACCTCTTGGCATCCACTTATTAAGGATTAGTTCCAAAGTGGCCTCATCTTCTCTGAATTTGATCATAACCTCTAGAATCCTCTTCATATATATGTATACAATGGAGGCCTTGACTGAGTCAACAAACTTCAAAATTGTGGCTTTCACTTTCTCTTCATATTTCTTTGCAAACAAGGCTTGAGCTTGTTTTAACTTTTCCAACTCATGTTGGACAGTCTTAGCTGATTGGAAACTAGAAGGCATAGGAGAAGGGGGGTATTCTACAATGGGACTAGTAGGAGGGGGGTCTTGCTGGAGAGGAGGCTATCATGAGTGTAGAAGATTCACCTGGATGGTGCTAACCTGCCAACTAACTCTGAAGTCTAGTAATTATGTTGTCCCTGTTGGCTATTCCTTCTTTCGACTCATTGTATGCCCTTAAGATAGTCTCCAACTTCAATTGGAGATTAGCTCTTTCTTGTGCCTCTTTCTTTGCTACAGCCACATTAAACTTTGCAGTTTCCAAAATTGTGCTTGCAGCTTCCACTACCCCTGTATCTTAGACTCTTTTAACAATCATGCCTCTTAAGAGGCTAGAATCTGATGCATTTTTCCTCTTTTGTTCTCATCCTTTTTTAATGACCACATGACAAGAGCAGCATTATCCTTGCTGAAGGTCACTCCTTCCATTGGCTTTGTTTCCTTCCTTACTGCATCAAGAACTAAAGCATCAGCTATATCCCATTCAGGGAGGATCAGAACACTAGCCTTTGACACCATCTCTCTTCCGGCTTCAGGAGTGATAGCTTCGAATTCAGCCATCATTTGTTGCTTTATTTCTTCTTCTATCTGATTAGCATCTCTGAGAGGATGTTCACTCTTCTTCTGCTCACATTTGGTCTTGAATTGTTCCATGTTCGGCTTCCATACAAATTACATGAAAGCCCCTGTTGTAACAAAGTTACTGTCAGCCAGGAATTCTTCACTGGCTTGCTTAACAGTAAGGTCTAATTCTTTTCCCCTTAGCTCACCATCAGTTAAGTTCATTTCAGCACTAGGTGGCTCCTTTGGCATCCTCTCTTGGGTCTCCTCATAGGTGTAAGCAATCTCACCTAGACTCCCTAACTGTAATAATTGTTCAGCCATTGCTTTCTCATCTCCAATGTGGATAGGGGACTGCGATGGAGAATATTGAGGTTCATCAGTTTCAACCTCCTTTCCCACTCTTTGCCTTTTAGGGGAATCCTGAATGTCAATGACATCTTCAATTTTCCTTTTCCCTTTTGAAGTGGAAGGCTCACCTGTCACTGGCATCATCACAGTTTACTTTGACTTTTTATGCATTACATAGTCACCAGGTGGAATAGCCTTAGCAAAGGCAGGCTTAGCCAAGACCAGCTTAACCCTATCAGGATCATTCTACATTATAGCCTCCCTTTTTTCTTTTAAGGCCTGCATGAGGTCTTCAAAATAGAGAATCAAGAATTTAATTTTCTCCTCAAAAGGGTTGAAGCTAGAAAGAGGGTCATAGCTACTATCAAATTGATGGATATAATCAAGTGCCTTCTTATATGCAACCCACTTCTCCTTCCTTAGTTCCTGCTCATCTAAGCTGAATTCATTCCTAGTTAAATCTTCGGGGAACTGAAATTGGTGAGGCCTACCTCTACACAATGCTCTCTTTTTGAACATGCCATTGAAAAAGTCCTCAGGGTCTGCACATCTTGAAACTGCAGTTGATAGCCTATATGGCTTAAAGAATTCTTCAAAATATTTCCATCCACCTTTAGTGATTACAAAATGGTAGGCCATGGTAATAGTTTGGAAAATGGTCCCTTTACCCCTATTGGTTATCTTTGCTTCTTGCACTCCTCCAATCTGTCTCAACACTTCTGTAGGGACCTAATAGGGCAATAGGTAGGGGGTTCCTCTAAAACCATACACTCTGAAAACAATAGAAATAGGGTACAAATACATGTCTCCCCAATTGTGAACAATCTTAATATCCTCTGCAAACTCCTTAGGTTTGAGGAATTCCAAAAGAGCCTTAGGAATTCTAGGGTTTTCTCTACACAAAAGAACTCTAATCTTAGATTCAAAGCATCTATCAAACTTTAGAAAACTAGCATCTTCTCTATCCCAAGATAAGAGAGTGCTCCAAAGTTGAACAGGCATTTCTTCCTTATCCTTTACCTTGATCAAGTCCATTTCCTTTGCAAAGTAATCAACACCTTTGA